>NC_086320.1:213188274-213315774 GCF_036172605.1 Pelobates fuscus | reverse complement strand
TTCCCTCATGATTCCCTTTTATTCCAGAAGTTGTGTCCTTAAGGGGTTAAGAAGTAATTCAAATTCTATTGACACACACACACACACACACACACACATATTATATATATATATATATATATATATATATATATATATATATATATATATATATATATACACATATACATACATACATACATATACAGTTGCAAGAAAAAGTATGTGAACCCTTTGGAATGATATGGATTTCTGCACAAATTGGTCATAAAATGTGATCTGATCATCATCTAAGTCACAACAATAGACAATCACAGGCTGCTTAAACTAATAACACACAAAGAATGAAATGTTTTCATGTTTTTATTGAACGCACCATGTAAACATTCACAGTGCAGGTGGAAAAAGAATGTGAACCCCTAGACTAATGACATCTCAAAGAGCTAATTGGAGTGAGATGTCAGCCAACTGGAGTTCAATCAATGAGATGAGATTGGAGGTGTTGGTTACAGCTGCCCTGCCCTATAAAAAACACACACTAGTTCTGGGTTTGCTTTTCACAAGAAGCATTGCCTGATGTGAATGATGCCTTGCACAAAAGAGCTCTCAGAAGACCTAAGATTAAGAATTGTTGACTTGCATATAGCTGGAAAGGGTTATAAAAGTATCTACAAAAGTCTTGCTGTTCATCAGTCCACGGTAAGAACAATTGTCTATAAATGGAGAAAGTTCAGCACTGCTGCTACTCTCCCTAGGAGTGGTCGTCCTGTAAAGATGACTGCAAGAGCACAGCGCAGACTGCTCAATGCGGTGAAGAAGAATCCTAGAGTGTCAGCTAAAGACTTACAAAAGTCACTGGCAAATGCTAACATCCCTGTTAGCGAATCTACAATACGTAAAACACTAAACAAGAATGGATTTCATGGGAGGATACCACAGAGGAAGCCACTGCTGTCCAAACAAAACATTGCTGCACGTTTACAGTTTGCACAAGAGCACCTGGATGTTCAACAGCAGTACTTGCAAAATATTCTGTGGACAGATGAAACCAAAGTTGAGTTGTTTGGAAGAAACACACAACACTATGTGTGGTGAAAAAGAGGCACAGCACACCAACATCAAAACCTCATCCCAACTGTAAAGTATGGTGGTGGGGGCATCATGGTTTGGGGCTGTTTTGCTGCGAAAGGGCCTGGACGGATTGCTATCATCGAAGGAAAAATGAATTCCCAAGTTTATCAAGACATTTTGCAGGAGAACTTAAGGCCATCTGTCTACCAGCTGAAGCTCAACAGAAGATGGGTGTTGCAACAGGACAATGACCCAAAGCATAGAAGTAAATCCACAACAGAATGGCTTAAACAGAAGAAAATACGCCTTCTGAAGTGGCCCAGTCAGAGTCCTGACCTCAACCCAATTGAGAAGCTGTGGCATGACCTCAAGAAAGTGATTCACACCAGACATCCCAAGAATATTGCTGAACTGAAACAGTTCTGTAAAGAGGAATGGTCAAGAATTACTCCTGACCGTTGTGCACGTCTGATCTGCAACTACAGGAAACGTTTGGTTGAAGTTATTGCTGCCAAAGGAGGTTCAACCAGTTATTAAATCCAAGGGTTTACATACTTTTTCCACCTGCACTGTGAATGTTTACATGATGTGTTCAATAAAAACATGGCAACATTTCATTCTTTGTGTGTTATTAGTTTAAGCAGACTGTGATTGTCTATTGTTGTGACTTAGATGATGATCAGATCACATTTTATGACCAATTTGTGCAGAAATCCATATCATTCCAAAGGGTTCACATACTTTTTCTTTCAACTATATATATATATATATATATATATATATATATATATATATATATATATATATATATATATATATATATATATATATATATATATATATATATATACACACATATACACACACACACAATTGCCCAACTGCACTTTACCATCATCATGGCATACCATATGCAAAAGACTACTTAATATGAGACATATATTTGGCCCATTAATTCCCAATTCATCACCAATTTCCACTAAATTCAGCATTAAATGTAATTTATTTTTGAGCAATAAGATGATGTGTCACCTTACTGACCAGTGTCACACTTTGATACTACTACTAGCTCTATTTCACCTTATCCCTAGCTAACCTTAACAAGATATTGAATATTTAAATAATATAGAATATTAACTCGGATACTGAATAACTGCTGTGAGATTCAAATAAGTAATCATATTGCCTTAACGGTCAGCTAAGGTAAATAATCACTGATTGGCTCACACATAGAATGGCAGCCAATCCATTTCTATTGCTGTTTGCCTTATTAGTGAGGCAGCCAGCAATAGAATGAACATGCAAATCTTAGTATGTGTTGAGTACAGAGACTGTCTGCAGCCCGAGCTGGTGGGCATTGGAGCGCTGTGACAGCTTGTCAAGATGATTTGATGCTGGAGACAGTCTAGGAAGATATAGATATACACTTATGGATATCTCATGCTTGATATACCCATAAATAGTTCGGTACATGCCTCGATTATTATATACAATGGCTCACTGCACCCTCCAAGTGCTGCTTTACTGTGGAGTGCACCTGATTGCTTTTTTTATAGGGTCAAACAGATCAGATGCATCTGGCAGTCCCCGGGGGAGGTTATTCCTGGACACTCAGTTGCTATTTAAATGCACTTTTAACCAATTTACATTGATTGACATCAAGTGCATAAGTGATCATAATCTATACTGTATGTCCACTAAGGATTTAAATAAAGCAGTGTGTCAGGGTCCATAAGGGTAGCAAACAATTCCCCATTCCAACTATTGTGATAAGGCTATAAATAAGAGATGACCTTCCTAGTATAATAAACTGAAATTTAACATTTCGCTTGACAACAGAAATACTAAAATCTCTCATTCTCTGTGTAAATAATTGAATTCTGCTAAAATGCGCAATAGATTGTATTTTAAGGAGTAAAGAGCCAAAGTAAATGGCAAAATGGTGATTTCTATCACTTTGTTCACCTTGACCAAAGTATTTCAAGTGGGAATTAAAATGCTTGAATAATTGTTCGGGCAGCAGCATGAATGAAAGCACAGTTATTTGTGATTATACAATAGGAAAAAAAAGATTTTAAATAGACTAAGAAAATTTGAATGTTCTGAGGGCTTTGCAAACACACAGTACATGTTTCTCATTACTAAAAATCCATATTTGGTCAAATCTAGTAAATCATTACTTATGCAATTACTTGTTGTTGAGCTAATTTAGAAGCAGTTCTTGTAAACCGAAAAAGAAAACCTACATTACAGGAAACAAAAACACATTAATTTTTAAAGTTGCAGTAAGCTTTTCATATAATGTGTTAAAGATTAGAAATGCTAAACATGCACAAAATAACTCAGTTTTTGTGTCTGTGCTTGAGAGCAACTGGCATTTATAGGTGTGGATACGTTAATCAAGCCTTCCTTATCATAGCTACTTATATCTACGGGGAGTTGCATTAATCATTGCAACTACAAGGCCACTACACAGGAATAAAGAATGCTTACTGTTGGTTTTTTTTTTTTATGGAGCAAGCTATAAAATTTGTCACCAACTTAGAGACTTCTACTGCTTTGAACAAGACCTGTATATATGGTCAAAACACAGACACAAACATACTGCTTAATACTGTAAAAGACAAGTCAAATTAATAAACAGAACTTTGAATATGAAACTGAAATACTGCTGTCAGAGTGACCAACAATAAGAATCAACTTTGACCAATACTTAGTAATGGAAAAATAAATCCAAGCTTGCACACATTTCATAAAGTTAGGCTCCATCTCAGAAGCTGTAACCATGCTCCGATACATTCTACTTTGAGTCAAACACCTTGATTACAAGTTTTGAGTTACACCGTAGTATAATTTGCTTGGTGAGCATAATTACAATACCAGACTTTTTTTTATCACACTATTCATATTAAAGTAAACATTGTGTTTTGACTGCTAAAAGTGAAGGCTGAAATATTTCAGGTGGCTTTAATGCTAGTTTTAAACATATTGGTTATAACATTAATATAGCTAAAATGCTTGAAAGTGTTTTATAAACAGAGCTTTAAATGGTGTCAATCAACTCAGTTTATACAATCATTTACAAGCAATGTTACAGTCAATGCTGCACAATAGAAGAGAATAACGGTGATAATGAAATGCAATTAAAGTGGACCTATCATTTGAAAACCAAACTTAACATTAATGAATAAATTTTAAACACATGAATCATGTGGTGTAATAAAGTTATACTGCACAATACAGTTCACAACTCATGAGTGACCTCATGTACAATATTTGCCCCCTGTATGAATAAAGGCATGTAACCTCAATCTTTGCCTGCTGCTGCTCCAAAAAAAAAAAAAAAAAAAGAAGAAAATTAAAAAAAAAAGGGAAAATAAATGAATCTTTGTTTCTAATTGAAAAATGAACCAACACAGTTTATAAATACATGGGCGTAGTTTTAGACAGAATAGACACTGTATTTGTACTTATATTCACAATCCTAGAGAATCCTATCCTCAACAGCTTTCCTTTTTCTTTTTATAAAATATACAATGTGGTTTCATACTGTGAAGTTATGTGGTCCTTGACATTGGTTTCATAAACCTGGCTCTAAACTAAAAAGGATTTGACATCTATTTAGTTCAATATGGTAAATAAAAACTGCACCTTAAAGGGAATGAACTTGGAGAGAGAGAGAGAGAGAGAGAGAGAGAGACTTTTTTAATTGGGCTGAAATGAAAGGGAAAAATTTGGAAGCATCTGTTCGCATTAGTATAAAAGGTGCTGCCTGGCAAGCGCTACATATTTCAGAATTTTGGGCAGCTTGCCATTCTAGCACTCAGCCTGACATAACTTGGCAGGGACAGAACACCTTCTTAATTAAAAAGGACATATTAAACTTGTGTTCGTTCTCACATTGTGGCAATAAAAAAAATAAATAAAAAATAAGCAGACTTATTTGTCCATGCATTCTGCAGCCAAAAAAATAGAAGGCACTTCACATGCAGCCATAACAGTGTTTTCAGCAAGGGACGGGGTCAATGGAGATTCCAGGTGACAAAATCTGTCATGGGGCACAGCTACTTAAACACAAATTATGTTTGAAGAAGAAAAAAAAGTGATATCTAAAGAAGCAGTAATCACACCAGATCCAGATAAAAACATATTGCATTACTACCAATATAATTGACCTCCCAATATACTGCAGTATGTCAAGTTACAACCTTAGAACCAGCATAGGGAACTTTAACAGGAGTTAGGTCTTCTTTGGCTTCATTTGCCTGGAGCCACGTCCTTGTTGTACACTCTCATATGTTGGTTTGAAATGGTAGTGCTGCTTTGTGTCTGTATGTGCAGTGTTTCACTAAAAATGTTACCCGTACAGAGAAAATGCATTTTGAAGTTGGAAGTGTTATTCAACATCTTGCAGTGAAATTAGCAGCCCAGAACTAATGCTACTAATCTGCACAAAATGTGCCTGACATCAGCACGCATAGCATGATAGCGACGGGCCCACCATCTTGCCTGGGAAGTGATGTAACCATCGGGCCGGAGTGAGAACATGGCCTTTGCATGACATTGCAGGTACGTTTACTTTTTTTTTTTTTAAACAAATGGGAACTATGCCAGCAAGGCTTACTAAAAACAGTATTTTATTAAAAACACCAAGAGAGAAACTATCAATTATGTGACTACCACAAACTATATAGGGCAATCAAATCAAAAGGACTAGAAGCAATACAATTCTTAACGTAGCACATCTCAGTGAAACATACAGCAATGCCTTTGCCGCGTTTACTAAAACATGACAGATTACACTCCTGTTGAAGCTATTTTGGGATTGAAAAATGGTTTAATGATTAAAAACACGAGGATCGCTTCTGCATTATATCTGCTATGCTAGAAATCCAAGTTGGCAAATGAAATTTAAAAGCACGTTGCTACTATTTCAGTCACTGTTTAAATAATAGAATACTTTAGATGAGTCTAGAACTGCAGCTTGAGTGGGAAGGCAGATGAATGTCATCTCTCTCTTGTGGCTTAAAAATTGTAGAAAAGCTTATTACAAAGACATTTCGAAACTGGTACAACTTTTCTTTTTAAGCCAATGTGCTTGCTAATGCCTCTTTTAAAGTATTTTAAAATGGCATGTTATGCAGAAAAATCCAGGAGTACTCAGCTGTTCTACTGAATATATTTAATGAGTTCTGCATATTCTGTTTCATAATGGGATTTACCAAAAAAACTGTAGCTCCTGTCTAATGTGAAAAAAATAAATACAAAGAGTGAATGGATAAAAGATGAGATGTATCAAATAATGTGTAATAGTCATCAAATTCCAACATCAAAACAAAAGTAGAGCGTATGGAACGTCTGTTACCTACCACTGATCTAAGATTGTAAAAATTTACATATTAATACTTTGCAGGGAGACAAGGGAAAAGAAAACAGCCATAGGGCCTAATGCATTCATACCAACATTGGGAGGTGTGAATTCAGAATGAGAAGAGCATATTCTGTTATGGGAATCTGCTGGTGATGCACTAGTCGTCATTGATGTTTACAGCCATAAAACGGTGTGTCATCCTATTTCACATGCAAGCCAGGATTACAGTGGGCCATACAATACAACGCTGCCAATCTGGGCTGCTGATGGCCAGAGCTCAAGTGAGTAGCTCTTCTCGCATTCTTAAACATTGGGTTTTTGGTTAACATTTAGACGGCAACTAGGGGCTTTGGAGTAAAATAGATTAAATAATTGAATTTGACATCTCACATCAAAGTATGCCGATGCCAGGGAAGGAATTCCTTACATACATTGTTCTCAAAGAGGATATGCAAATGTGCGTGCATGCATGCAGTTCAGGGTTTTATATGTATATCTGTTTTTTTAAGAATCATGGACTACATATGTTATTATCCTAGTTTATTAACTGTCATTTGCAATATTTATACTGCCCTTTTGCATCCACAGATTTAGTCTGTGGTTTTCATGCATTATTTCGATTAAGTTGGGGGTGTAGATTGAGTTGAAAGGCAATTCCTCCACCCCCTGATTTGAGTGCTTTATATAAATTGGTGCACTTTCAGCATCAGATTACATCTTGAGAAAGACCTAAGGGAAACTAAATGTGTAGGCTTTGAGGCACATGCTCCGTATTTATTGGCAGAGTATTTAAAAAGCTAGAAGCACTATTCCAACATAGTGGTGGAAGACAAACCACATGAATTACACCAAGGCCATTGTTGCCACTTTTGGGAAAAGCTACTGTAGATTAATGCTTGGGCTGGTGGCTCATAATTTCAGTGATCTCTAGGGCTTGGCTGGCCAACTGGGATGTTTCCTGGGAGACTGGAGTATACTTGCAGAGGAGACTATCAACCTGTAATGAGTATGTATTATTTGGAGGAGTTTGCACGTGGCTGTAGAGGGAGATGAAGAGGTTGTGGAGCAAAAAAATAAATGGGCATAAAAGGGGATCTTATATTCCAAAAACTGTGTTCTAGGTTGTTTAGTAGTGTCATTCAATCAGTGCACCTTGTCACTTTGATTAAAGGGACACTCCAGGCACCCAGACCACTTCAGCCCATTGGAGTGGTCTGGGTGCCAACTCCCACTACCCTTAACCCTGCATGTGTGATTATTGCAGTTTTTCTAAACTGAAATATTTACCTTGAAGGGTTAAGTCCTCCTCTAGTAGCTGTCTACTAGACAGCCACTAGAGGACACTTCCGTGTTCATAGAACACGAAAAGTGTGTTATAACGTCGCTGGACGTCCTCACGCTATGTGATGACCTCCAGCGTCACTGAAATCCCCATAGAAAAGCATTGAAAGCATTATTCAATGCTTTCCTATGGGGAGGTCTAATGAAATATTTGAGAGAAATAGGCCTTTTGTGTACATAGAAAAAATCTTAGATCTTTGAGATTACCTCATGAAAAATGGTGGCAAAAAAAAAAAGTGTTGCATTTATAATTTTGTTCAGTGTAATATATATATTTTTTCACTGTCAATTCTCCACAATTCCCAGATCAGTCAATACATCCCAAAGGCATATGTAGGACATGGAACTAACTGAGGAAGGCATTACTCAAGAACAAAAAGTATAAAAGCATAAAAAGAAGAACTGATATCCAACCACTTCTTGCCCTGTCAACACCTCTAAAATAAGTCTTCCAATCAAGCATAAAGTGTATCTTACAGTTTGTATTTCAATTAATGCATACTTTTTGCTAGAATGTTAATAATTGCATATTTTGGCTAGATTTTTAATTAATGTGTACTCTAGCTGACTTGTTTACACTTTAATTAGAATAACCATAACAATTTTCCATTACACAACAAGCTACTACCCAAATAACATTTAAATAGCTCCCGTGTGAATGCAATCTACTCTTTCAGCAATATCAATAATTAATTTTCAATACTTTCTCTCACACCAATGCCCTGTTTAGCAAAACACACGTAATTGGGATGATGTCTTGAAGATTTAACAAGACATTTTATTTTATTCCACAGCAGTCACTTTTTTTTTTTAATTTTAATACCAATGCAATGTCCCGAGGTCCCAACATATTATTTTTTGGGGGTAATGCTGGACTTTTTATAAAATAACACGTTATAATATTGTAGAAATTGCATTTAATATTTTTATTCAGTAACAGAATAAAAAAGAGGTTAACACCTCCTGAATAACATGGAGCATATATTTGCAGACATGTCAAACAAATTAGACAATGAGAGCCTGATGACAGCATCAGCACGTCCAAGCCAATCAGAAGTATCTATCAGGTACAAAAAATATTTTTACTGCTACAATGTGAAAATATAGATTTTTACTAATCATAAATACTTTTTTCAATAGCATCAGCAACAGTACAGGAGGAACATCCATTTTAGTGGATGGACAGGTAACCTCCTCTGTAAAAATGTACCGTATATACTAGAGTATAAGACAAGTTTTTCAGCACATTTTTTTGTGCTGAAAAACCCCCACTCGTCTTATACTCGAGTGAGTGTCTGTATTATGGCAACTTACATTCCCATAATACAGACAGGACCGCCGGGCTCATTACAAGCCCAGCGGTCCTGTTGGGGGCTGGCAGCGAGCTGTAACTTACCTTCACAGCAGCTCCTGTCAGCTCCCTTCTCTCTCCTCCGGTCAGCTCCCTCTGCAACTCTCGCGAGAGCCTTGGGGTCAGAGCGTTGTCACTGCTTACCATGGCAACGCTCCGCGCAGCCGCGAGACTTTCAGAGGGAGCCGACCGGAGGTGAGAGAAGGGAGCTGACAGGAGCTGCTGTGAAGGTAAGTTACATCTCTCTGCCAGCCCCCCTCCTACAGCCCATCCACTGGACCACAAGGGAATGAGAGCCCCCCTCCCTGGCCAGCTAACAAGCAGGGAGGGGGGACGAATAAAATGTAAATAAAAATTTTAATAAAATAAAAATAATAAATTAATAATATTAAAAAAAATTATAATATAAAAATAAAATGTAATATATATATAAAAACATTTTTTAATATTAAAATAATAATAATAATTTTTAAAAAATAATAAAGATGCCCACCCCCCACCAGGGCTCTGCATCAGACACACAAACACACTGCATTCATACACACACACTGCATTCATTATTTACACACAATGTAAATAAATATTCAATTAATATAATTTTTGGGGGATATAATTTTATTTAGAAATTTACCAGTAGCTGCTGCATTTCCCACCCTAGTCTTATACTTGAGTCAATACGTTTTCCCAGTTTTGGGGGGTAAAATTAGGGGTCTCGACTTATATTCGGGTCGGCTTATACTCGAGTATATACGGTAACTTGTTAATATGCCGAACCCCCATGCAGGCTTTTAAATACCTTACACACAGGACCACATCAGTTATCACACACAGATGTCAAAAATGTAACAAATGGGTGGAGGGGAAATATATGTACTGTCCCTGATACTAGAAAAAAGAATTTACACTGAGTAAACATATCTGTTTTTCCTTGCATACAGCAGCAGGACAGAAGGGAGATAGCAAGAACTCCAAAACTCATCCAAATAGGGAGGGTATCTTACCGCAGTTTGCAACACTTTGCCTCATCCAAGACAACTGATAAGCAGCCGATCAAATGTTCGCCACTCTTGAGAGAAGGCTCTTTTAACATCAAGACAGTGTATAGATTATATATGTGTATAGTTTTTCTTTGGGTGCAGAAAAGTTCTGACATAATATGCGAAGTACCAGAGCCTGATTGATATTATCCTCAGACAAAATATTGGTCTTAAATAATGATGGAATAAAACAACCTTGCCATGATGGAAAACTAATTTCCAGGGAAGATAAGGAAGAATAATCCTCTTAGCTGAGGTAACTGTGACAAACACAATTACTTTAAAATACAAAAACTTTAATGAACATTCTTCTATTTGTTCAAAAGATTCTTCACAAAATGCCTTAAGCACCAGAGTGAACTCCAAAGAAAGAATTTCCGAATTTGCCAAATGTCTTTAACCCCTTAATGACCAAACCTCTGGAATATAATGGAATCACGACATGTCACACATGTCATGTGTCCTTAAGGGGTTAAAGAATCTCCTAATTAAAGAATCATAAGCCAAATCATGGATAAGAAAGTAGATAAGGGTAAATACATGTACCTTCAGGGTGAAAAACCTTCTTGAAGGAATTCCAATGACAAGAATGAGTGGGTTCCTGGCATCAAAATAAAATATATTTTAGGGTAGATTTTAATAGATTAATTATCTCTTCCTTGATACCTTTGTTCTGCAGGATTAACTAGTGCTCAGTGGCGTACACACAACCCATGGGGCCCTGGTGCGAAAATTGGTCCGTGCCCCCCCTCCTCGCGCTTACTCTGCGCGGACTCGGGCCGCAACACATGGTGGTGGGCACCTGATCGCAGGGCTGCGACCCCTGCATGTACGCCAGTGCATGCAGATACACATACACTTATAGGACCACTACAGACACCCAGATCACATCAGCTCAATGAAGTGGTCTGGGTGCCAGGTCCCTCTAGTTTTAACCCTGCTGCTATGTTTCACTGAGGGTTAATCCAGCCTCTAGTGGTTGTCTCACTGACAGCCGCTAGAGGCGCTTCCGCGATTCTCACTGTGAAAATCACAGTGAGAAGACGCTGGACGTCCATAGGAAAGCATTGAGTAATGCTTTCCTGTGGGCGATTTGAATGCGCGCGCGGCTCTTGCCGCGCATGGGCATTCGGAGCCGAGAGGCGGAGGGTTCCCCAGCACCAAGGGAGTCCAGCGCTGGAGAAAGGTAAGTGCTGAAGGGGTTTTAAACACACACACACACACACACACACACACTAGCTAACAGACACACACATTTACTGACAGAGACACACTCAGTGACAGACATACATACTCACTTACAAAACATATACTCTCACTGACATACACCAAACAGACTCACTAACAGACACACAAACACACACACTGACACTCACTAGCAGACACACACTCAATAACAGACACACACAAACTAACACACACAGTAAAACACACACACAAACAAACACTCACACTCACTAGCACACACACACACACAGTAGCACACACTGACACAAAAACTAACACTAACACACATACACAAACACATGTTTTTTAAAAAATGTGATCCCCACCAGCCTCCCTACCTTTGGGAGTGCTGAGGGGATTTCCTGGGGTCCAGTGGGGCTGTCTGGCAGCCGGTCCTGCGGGCGCGCGAGGAAGCACTCTCCCCTGAGCGCTCTCTGCCCAGCTCCCTCGCGCACCGCTTACTGATGCCGGAGCCGGAATATGACGTCATATTCCGGAATCAGTGCGGTGCGCGCATTCTGAATGAAAGGGAATATAAATACCTATATGTAAAACATCCTAAGGTGCCTATCTCTTATCTACAGAAGATACATAAGATACCCCCTGGTAGACCGATTATATCAGGGATAGGCTCCTTGACATCTAATCTACCAGTATACGTGGATCAGTACTTACAGAACTTAGTCTGCCATCTCAAGTCATATCTGAAGGATTCTACTCAGATCCTCAATTGCTTGCAGACATCCATTGGGAAGAAGATATAATCCTGGTTACATCAAATGTAACTTTACTATACACAGTGATAGAACATCTCCAAAGATGCTAAGAAATACAATATTCTCTAGCTATCTATTCTGAATTAAAGAACAACCAGATTGAGTTTTTTGTTCAATGTGTGGCATTTATTTTAAGTCACAACTATTTCTGGTCAGACGGTCACTTCTATCTACAACTAGAAGGGACTGCCATGAGGACACTTTTTGCGCCATGCTACACTAACCTTTTTATGGGCAAGTGGGAAGATGATTTCATCTGCCTGACCAAAAAAAAAACCACTGCCTGACCAAAAAAAAAGTTGCCACATGGATTTAACTAAGCATCCTATTGGATAGTTACTGAATTGTTGTTTATCTTTCAGCTGGCAACAAGTTATTTAACCCCAACTGATGCAATGAGTAGCTTCTCATTTCTTAAACAACCATGTCGAAAGACACATCCGGTGGTCGTGGAAAAGATGTTAGTCTGTTTGAGATGGGTCAAATCATTGCCATGCATCAAGCAGAGAACACATCTAAAAGGATTGCAGAAACTACTAAAATTGGGTTAAGAACTGTCCAACGCATTATTAAAAACTGGAATGATAGTGGGGAATCACCAGTGATGGGCACATCAGGGTAAGAAATGAGGCAGATGACGTGATGCACCCATCATGCCTAGTGCCTACTGTACAGGCCAATGATCTGGGGTTGCTGCAGTTGGTCATGTCTAGGTTCAGCAACATTATGTGCCCAAAGAATGAGGACAACTGACTACCTGAATATACTGAATGACCAGGTTATTGCATCAATGGATGTTTTCTTCCCTGATGGCATGGGCATATTCCAAGATGACAATGCCAGGATTCATCGGGCTCAAATTGTGAAAGAGTGGGACAGGGAGCATGAGACATCATTTTAACACATGGATTGGCCACCACGGAGTCCAGACCTCAACCCCATTAAGAATTGTATGCTGGAGAAGGCTTTGCGCAGTGGTCCGACGCTCCCATCATCAATACAAGATCTTGGTGAAAAATGAATGCAACACTGGACGGAAATAAATATTGTGACATTGCAGAAGTTATTGAAACAATGCGATAACGAATGCATGCCATAATCAAAGCTAAAGGCGGTCCAACGAAATATTAGAGTGTGTTTGGCCAAGCAGTGTTCAAATTTGGAATCCCTTGAACTTTTCAAGTCTTATCTCAACCACAATCCATATAATCTTCAGTTCACTTTCCAACATTCCACAAGCCATATTGAATTCTTAGATCTAGTTATTTACATCAAAGATGGGAGAATACATATGAAAACTTAAGAAAAGTGTTGACTGTAACAGTTTTATTCCTTTTAACAGTTACCACAAATGCACCTGGATAGAAAATATCCCATGTAGACAATTTAGAAGAATAAGGAAAAACTGTTCAGAATTGGAGACTTGTCAAATACAGATGAAAGAAATGAAACAATTTGCTGTGAAATGATATTCAGAATGTCTCTTGGAGAAAGCAATTAATAGGGCTTTATCTGTCCCAAGAGAAGACACTCTCCAGAGTAGGAAACCCCCACTTGGGGAACAGAAGAGAGCTCCTGCATTTATTACGAAATTTAGCACCCAGTCCCAAATAATTAGGAAGGTGCTATCAAAACATTGGGATATACTGAAAAGTGATCCCATACTTAATCAAGATCATATTTTCCCAAGCACCTAATCTAAAACTTATGCTGGCACCCACTACTAAATCCAAAGCCCAACTTCAAAATAATGAAGTGACATCAATAAAAGTTTTTTCACGGTGTAAGAAGTATACAGGATGTAAGAATAATCCTCTTTTGGAATCTACTAGTAACAAGTTCTTCTCACTTGACAAACATAAAAAGTACAGATTAAAGTCCAATATGGACTGTAACACATCAGGGGTAATACAACTCCTAACATGTCCGTGCCCTAAACAATATGTGGTACGAACAAAGAGACTTCTGAAAGTGACAGTCAGGACACAGAAAAGGTTTACAGACACAAACTATCAAAACATTTTAATGACTTTCGTAGCAGAGATCCGGGAGGTTTACAATTTTTACCAATCAAGAAAGTTGATGTACATTGGAGAGGGGAAGATTTAGACCAAGCAGAAGCTAGGTAGAGTTTTACTTTGAACACTTTAGTTCCCATGAGTCTTAATGTAGACTTTGAGCTTAATGCTTTTAAAGATGTTTGTTATTAGATCCTTTTTAATTACATATTTTAGAATATTATATTTACACATTTTCACATATGTACTGTTTTTAGACATATTTTCAGTGCATTATGGTATATTTATATTCTATTTTATATCATTTTTTAAAATTATTATTTGTTTCTACTATTATGTTTTCCTATTTTAATTATTTTTTTCTGTATTTTATCTATAATCAGTTGTATTTCTACTTTTATTTTTTATTTATTTCTCATATTTAATTTTCAGTTTGATTTTATTTTACATTTATTTATTACTGTCTCTACCTTTATGTTGTACTATTCAACTACTATCTTTATGGTTTGCTGTTACCCTTTATTTTATATTTTTTAGCACATCTCAATTTCATCATTACACTATTTCTTATTCTATTTTTATTTTATATTTATTTCAAATTTTCTTTTCTAGTTTTTACTATCATCTCTATTTCGTGAAGCTACAGTGCCATACAGGAGACCTGTCCTTTTCAGTATTCACAGTAGAATTTTGAGAGACGGATTTAATGAGCCTATGCTTCCATATAGGGTATTATAGTAGTTTGACTGTTCAAAAACAACCCACAAAGGCCTACCATTTGTAAAAGTAGACACTCCAGGGTATCTCATAAGGTGCATATTGTGCCTTAACATGCCCACATTTTTTCACCAATATATGTATAAGTATGTGGTAAAAAATTATTTTGTGCATTTTTTACATATGGATTGCATTTTTGCTGGGCATTTTGTATATTTGATATGTGCCACTAAGTTCAAAACCCCCAAATTATGCTCAGCTACGTCTTCTGAGTAAAAAGACACCCAATGAATGTCTTTGGCACTATTTCATGAAGCTACAGTGCCATATAGGAGACCAACCCATATCAGTTTTTACCGAACTTTGAATTTTGATGCTGGGCCTATGTGCAATTTCCAAGCATCTTCGCAGATTTTAAATTCAAACTACCCCACAAAGGCCTACCATTTCTTAAAGTAGACACCCAAGGGTATTTCAAAAGACCTATTTTGAACCTTAGCGTGGGATCATTTTTCCGCTAGCTTGTACCAGGTGTAGTGGTAATAAGCGTTTTTTTTCTGCCTTTTTGACACACAAAGTGAGTTTGCACAGTATATTTTGCAAACCTTATGTGTGCTACCACTGTATAATACTTCATATATTGCTCAGCTATGTCGTCTGAGTACAGCAATATCCCCGTATGTACCTTTGCCAGGTATATGTGGACATCAGAGGGGCACATTTAGGACACAGCCATTCCATTTTTTTTTTTTCCTAACTTTACATTTTTACACTGTGCCCATGTCCCATTTTAGAGTATTTTACCAGGCTATATAATCCAAATACCCCATAAAGCCATACCATTTCTTAAAGAAGACATCCCAGGGTATTTGAAAAGGCATATTTTGAACCTTAGCGTGGGATCATTTTTCCGCTTGCTTGCACCAAGTGTAGTGGTAATAAGCGTTTTTTCTGCCTTTTTAACACACAAAGTGAGTTTGCATAGTATATTTTGCAAACCTTATGTGTGCTACGAATGACTGTATAATACTTCATATGTTGCTCAGCTATGTCGGATGAGTACAGCAATACCCCCATATGTACCGTTGCTGGTATATGTGGATGTTGAAGGGGCACATTTGAGACGCAGCCATTCAGTTTTTTTTCCTAACTTTGAAGTTTTACGCCGTGTCCATGTTCCAATTTGGAGTAGTTTAGATGGTTGGTTATTGAAACTTCCCCACAAACACATACTATTTATTAAAAAGTACACTCTGGGGTAATTCAAAAGGCATATTTTGAACCTTAGTGTGGGATATTTTTTTCTCTAGTTTGTTCCAGGTGTAGTGGTAATGAGTGTTTTTAAATGTATTTTTTTTTACTTTTTAAAACTAGTTTTGAAACTTTTGTTTTGCTTATTAATTTTTTTAAAGTTTCCTAAACTTTCTTAAAACTTTTTTTTTTCAGATTTAACATTTTTCTACATTTTCTAGATTTTTTTTTTTTTTTACTGTCAACCCCTAACTAGTAGTAACAGTAAATTCCCCATTTTCCCATAACTTCCATCCACCCACCCAGCTAGCAAAATATATAATTTTACAATATTTAAAGTAATTAAATAAATTGAACCCCTGAGGGTTAAAAAAATAAATAAAAGTTAATCGTCAGGGGTTAAAAAAAAATTAGACCACAGTATAATACTGTGATCTGTATTTTGATCACTGTAGGCAGTGATCTTTTTTTTTTTTTTTTTTTTTTTTTACAGATTTAACATTTTTCTAAGCTTTTTTTTTTTTTTTACCGTTAACCCCTAACTAGCAGTAAGCCACACTAACACCAAATTCCCCAATTCCCCACTAACTTCCACCCACCCCAGCTACCTAAATATTTAATTTTAAAATACTTAAATTAATTAATAAAATAAATTTAACCCCTGAGGGTTAAAAAAAACAGAAAAAAAAAAACATCAGATCAGATCATAGTAAAATGTAATCCCTGCCAATTGATCACTGTAGTCAGTGATCAATTGGCAGGGAAGGGGTTCATTTTTTATTAAAATGGGTAAAGGGGGGTGGGATTTTATTTAAACTTTATTTTTTTTTACACAGAGGGCAGGGTCAGCACTGATCCGTCTTCCTGCACTTCAAAGAGAACCCGGAAGTGCAGGGACGTGGAAGGTGAGTATATGCAGTACATGTGATCGCTCTGACAGGCTGTCAGAGCGAGCACCGGTGCTGGGGCAGCCCGATCGGGTGCTCCTGGTCTGCCTCTAATACAGAGGCAGACCGGAGCACCATTAACCCCGCGATCGCGGCGATCTGGGGTTAATTTTACCGCGTGAAGGTCCGTCACTCGTTAAGGGTCTCCCCTCTGTGACGGACCTCGTCCGTCACTCGTCATTAAGGGGTTAACAATGGTTCCTACAATTATTTTTCAATTTTGTGCAATATGATGTGAATTCATTTAGTTAGTAATTGAATTGATACAGCATTTTATACATCTGTTTGGTAAATGTATTAATTTTGTTTGGGTATATAAATATAAATTCCCCTGCTATGGCTCTCAAGCTATTACAGGCTCTGACTAAGTGAGGCAGTATCCTCACGAAAAGCGTAAGGCAAATTCACAGAGAGTTGAATGCACATTACAATAGTGACTCATCGCACAAGCCGGCTGTGACTTGCCTACGGAGTGATACAGAGGATCGGTTGGAGACTAGTGGAGTGTACCCTGGAGTGAGGCTTCGGGTGGAACGCTGTGTGGAATGCATTATTATTATTGCCATTTATATAACGCCAACAGATTCCGTAGCGCTTTACAATGTTATGAGAGGGGGACAATCACAAAAAACTTACAGGAACGATAGGTTGGAGAGGACCCTGCTCAAATTGGTTACATACTATAGGAGGTGGGGTGTAAAACACAATAGGACAGGAATTTGCAGTCAAATAAGGTGGGCTGCTCTTTGAGAGAGAGCAAGAGACAGGTGTGTGAGGTAGAGGTTAATCTGGGAGGCCATAAGCTTTCCTAAAGAGATGGGTTTTAAGGCACTTCTTAAAGGATGCAAGACAAGGGGAGAGTCTGATGGCGGTAGGCAGGCTATTCCATAGGAAGGGAGCCGCCTGTGCGAAATCCTGCAAGCGTGAGTGGGCCGTACGGGTGCGGACAACGGATAGGAGGTGGTCACGGGCAGAGCGAAGAGACCGAGAAAGGACATACCTATGGATCTGTGAAGAGATATAAGAGGGGCTAGAGTTGATCAGTGCTTTATAGGTGTGAATTAGTACCTTGAATTGACTCCTATAGCATACTCTTATAGTGAGGTGCTGACCTCACCGGCCACACATCTCATCCATCTGGAGGATCACCACAACAGCTTACAGTGCAGACTGCCCTGAGTTACTTTTTGTATCATTTTACACATAAGATTGTTTGTGGATTATCCTGATTTTACCTTTTGATTAATTAGTTTTTAAAGGAAGCACTTCTCTTTTTATTAACGTTTATGCTACTTTTTCTTCTTTTTAGCATTCAGTTGGTTCTGCATACTGTTTTGTTTTCTCCTTTTGTTTTATTTTTCAGTATTATATTTACTGTTAGTAAATTATACTATAGTGCCATAAGGATCACGCCGCTGTGTGGTATTCATACACACAGCTTTAGTGTGTCTTTTTCTTTGCTACATATTGTGGACTGAACTTTTTTATTTGCACTTTATTATCTTTTGTGGACTTATTTTGAAATATTTTACTTACCATTTTGGGGACTTATTGATTATAGTGGAATTTGTATTTATATTTTATCGCTATTTATTCCTGGAATTTTTCTTCATCTTATCTATATAAGTGAGATCAGCATTTTTATCTGGTTGTTCATGTATGTAAAGGGAAGCAAAAAGGGCACCTTTCTGTTGTTTCTAGTAGCCATCCAATCTATGGCTAAATTTTTAAATTTCTTTATCATTTTTTCAAATATTTGCTGACTTAGTGACCAATCTGCTTGCTTTGAACAGGCTCTGTCAGTTGATTGTCTACTCCTCTAATATGAGTGCTTTCAAGTGTTTATCTGCCCATATCTTTATATTTGAGCACATAATTCTGTAAAAGCCTGACTGCTTGTATAAATAAATGACTAGTGTTAAGTTGACTGTATCTGAACAGGTTTGTCTAAGCTTCCTCTTATTTCCACTTCCAATCTTTCTAGCTTGGGACCAGGCTTGCAAAATGTCCCATTGTAAAGATCTTACACAGGCTTTTGCCCACTTGACTTCGGGAATGATGGATATGAGCAGACCTAACAAGCTTATCTGGATTTCTTTGAATTATTCTGACTGCTTTGAATATTCCTCATCTTTTTAGAGATGGAAAAACCAAACGTAACTCTTAGGAGTCTACTTCGAGACCTATAAACGAGACTTTTATGGATGGATTTAGGTTTGACTTCTCCCGATTTATTATACAACTATGTCCTAAGATTTGCAGAGAGGGATTTATGTTTTAGCTGGACGGGTGTTGCTGCTTTCAGGTACCAATCGCCCAAATGTGAAAATATGAAAATGCCTTTTTCTCTATAAAATATTGCCAATATTTGTTTTTTAAATATTTGCATTACATGTTTGTAAACATTTAGCAGAATGGAAGGACTGAAAACGAAATACTTTCTTGCTGCTTTCTAACGTAAACCTCTGAAATGTTATGTATATGGAGATACGCATCTTAAGTCTAAAGTAGCAATAACATCTCCTCTTTGCAGAATCTGGATGATTGATAATATAATCTACATTCAGAATTTTTGGTATAGGATGCACCAGTTCACATTTTTCATGTCTAAGAACAGCGATAAAGTCTTGACGGATTTCTCCACCAGAAAAGTCCTAGAGTATACGAAATCTTTGTATATGAAATCTTTGTGAGCTTGGTACGTTCTCGATTAGCCCTTTTTTGAATAGATTCATAGTTTAGAAAAAAAAAAAAAGAATTTTCTTTTGTTTGAAAGATGTAGGTGGAACAGAAGAAGTGAGAAGCTGGCTTTGTCATGAATCCTACCTTGTATGCGTACTTGATTGCATCTAAGACACATTGATTTTGAATGGTGAGTACACAGCAAACTGCAAATATTTGCAATCTTCTTCCCACTTACCATGAGTTTCCTGATCTATCTATCTTTGTAATGATAGCTTTGTCTGATTACAGGGATAGAAGTGTATTGTCCTGTGGTAGTTCTTTTTTGGTCTCAGACATCTGCTTAACCCCTTAAGGACCAAACTTCTGGAATAAAAGGGAATCATGACGTGTCACACACGTCATGTGTCCTTAAGGGGTTAAAGGGACAATTTAGGAACCATAACAGTAAACAAGACTCAAACAGTATAACCCCAAAATGTGCCTCCAGCACCGGTCTTCCAGGCGGCAAGCGAAATATCAGTTTCAGGATGGATGAATGGGGAGTCACTGATTGGCTGAAAGAGTCAGCTGATTCAGCCAATCAGCATCCCCCCTGCCTTTCAGAAGCCAGATGCCACCTAGGAGGAGTTGACATTGGCATTGAAGGCAACTTTAGGGTTTTGTCTGATTACAGGGACCCCTTACAATTACAGGGACCCCTTAAGGGACGAGTTTTGTGGGAATGTAATCAGATGAAGTGTCATGAAGTAGCTGGCTAGTGCCCAGATTTTCAGAATAGGTATCACCTCATTTGTTGACATACTCATAGGTGTTTATTTGCAGTTTGTTTCGTATTTCATGTTTATAGTTCAATGAAGAGTATTTTTATTTCATTTGTAGCATTTCCTATTATTCCTAGCTATGTTCTTAGCTTACGCTCTTTTCTGACATGCTTTGAGAATATCAGGATTACCCCCTATTATAGAAGAAAGCTTTAGTAACCTTAACCCCTTAAAGCGGCACTGTCATGCCGAATTCCGTTTTTTTTTAACCCCCCTCCCGCCTCAACTACATCCAATCGACCCCCTAGTCACCCCCAAATGCCCCTATGCCCCCCACATTACCTATTTTTTATACTTTATTTTCTGCCCCGATCTATATTCAGGGCGCCGCCATCTTTGTGTGGGTAGGTGAAGTCCCTGTGGGACACGTCATCTACCCACACTAGATAGCCCTGAGATTCCCGCACATGCCCAGTGAAACATCTGGACATGCGAACGGGAATTTCACCTATTCATTCATTCATCAGACAGACGAATGAATGAATAGAAAAAATCAGACGAACAAACTAACACTGTGTATCAGTGTTCGTTTGTTTGTTCGGTTTATTACAAGGAGGGAGCTACCGGCGTGCAGCTCCCTCCTTGCAATATGTAAAGACAGAAGCGGCAGGGAGCAGTGCTCCCCACCACTTCATAAGCCCCCCAGGTCCCCTCCTCACTCTATGGGGGTCAATATGACCCCCATAATAGCACAAGGGAGATTAAAATCTCCCCAATGCCCCTACTCGCTATACCGCGAGTAGGGGCATGTCCACTAAACAGTGAGCAGCCTGTGGCTGCTCACTGTAAAAAAAAAAAAAAAAAAAAAAGGTAATAAGGGGGGGACGGGGGACCTACTGTCCTCCCCCGCCGGCCCCCACCCCTGGACGGCGGGTGGGGGCCATAATGGGAATGAGGGGGGACCTACTGTCCTCCCCTCAGGCCCCCACCCCTGGGCGGCGGGTGGGGGCCATAATGGGAATGAGGGGGGACCTACTGTCCTCCCCTCAGGCCCCCACCCCTGGGCGGCGGGTGGGGGCCATAATAGTAATAAGGGGGGGGGGGGGACCTACTGTCCTCCAGCCCCCGGCCCCCACCCCTGGGCGGCGGGTGGGGGCCATAATATTAATAGGTGGGGGGGGGGGGGAGACCTACTGTCCTCCCCCCCCCCGGCCCCCACCCCTGGGCGGCGGGTGGGGGCCATAATAGTAATAAGGGGGGGGGGACCGACTGTCCTCCCCCCCCGGCCCCCACCCCTGGGCGGCGGGTGGGGGCCATAATAGTAATAAGGGGGGGGGACCTACTGTCCTCCAGCCCCCGGCCCCCACCCCTGGGCGGCGGGTGGGGGCCCTAATGGTAAAAGGGGGGGGGACACCTACTGTCCTCCCCCCGGCCCCCACCCCTGGGCGGCGGGTGGGGGCCATAACGATAATGGGGGGGGACCTACTGTCCTCCCCCCGCCCCCACCCCTGGGCGGCGGGTGGGGGCCCTAATGGTAAAAGGGGGGGGGACACCTACTGTCCTCCCCCCGGCCCCCACCCCTGGGCGGCGGGTGGGGGCCATAACGATAATGGGGGGGGACCTACTGTCCTCCCCCCGCCCCCACCCCTGGGCGGCGGGTGGGGGCACTAAGTAAATTCCCCCCCCCCCATCAAGGTGACTAGGGGTGCCCAAGCCCCTAGTCACCCACCCCCCACCCAAATAAAAAATGCCCCTACCTACCCCCCTCACCCTAAAAAATAGTGAGGGGGGAATAAAATTGCTAACCTGTAAAGTAAAATTAAACTTACCATTCGACGTCTTCTTTTTTCTAAAATCTTCATTTTCAGCCCCAAAAAAGGCCAAATAAAAAACCATCATAGCCGTCGAACTAAAAATAAAATAAAAAAACCCGAGCGAAAAAAAAAAACCCGAGCGCACAAAAAAATAATCCATCTTCACCCATGGAGGGCTCCGCGCAGACTGAGCTCCGCAGGGCGGGGCAAGGCTTATAAAGCCTTGCCCCGCCCTGCAATTAGCCTAAGAACACTCTGATTGGTGGGTTTAAGCCAATCAGAGTGCTCTTTGTCATTTTACAAGCGTGGGAAAGTTCTTTGGAATTTTCCCACGCTTGTAAAATGACACAGAGCACTGTGATTGGATGGATTTCAAGCCATCCAATCACAGTGCTCTGTGTCATTTTACAAGCGTGGGAAAATTCCAAAGAACTTTCCCACGCTTGTAAAATGACACAGAGCACTGTGATTGGATGGCTTGAAATCCATCCAATCACAGTGCTCTGTGTCATTTTACAAGCGTGGGAAAATTCCAAAGAACTTTCCCACGCTTGTAAAATGACACAGAGCACTGTGATTGGATGGATTTCAAGCCATCCAATCACTGTGCTCTGTGTCATTTTACAAGCGTGGGAAAATTCCAAAGAACTTTCCCACGCTTGTAAAATGACACAGAGCACTGTGATTGGATGGATTTCAAGCCATCCAATCACAGTGCTCTGTGTCATTTTACAAGCGTGGGAAAATTCCAAAGAACTTTCCCACGCTTGTAAAATGACACAGAGCACTGTGATTGGATGGCTTGAAATCCATCCAATCACAGTGCTCTGTGTCATTTTACAAGCGTGGGAAAATTCCAAAGAACTTTCCCACGCTTGTAAAATGACACAGAGCACTGTGATTGGATGGATTTCAAGCCATCCAATCACAGTGCTCTGTGTCATTTTACAAGCGTGGGAAAATTCCAAAGAACTTTCCCACGCTTGTAAAATTACAAAGAGCACTCTGATTGGCTTAAACCCACCAATCAGAGTGTTCTTAGGCTAATTGCAGGGCGGGGCAAGGCTTTATAAGCCTTGCCCCGCCCTGCGGAGCTCAGTCTGCGCGGAGCCCTCCATGGGTGAAGATGGATTATTTTTATGTGCGCTCGGGTTTTTTCTTTTTCGTCAGGTTTTTTTTTTTTTTTGCGCTCGGGTTTTTTATTTTATTTTTAGTTCGACGGCTATGATGGTTTTTTATTTGGCCTTTTTTGGGGCTGAAAAATGAAGATTTTAGAAAAAAGAAGACGTCGAATGGTAAGTTTAATTTTACTTTACAGGTTAGCAATTTTATTCCCCCCTCACTATTTTTTAGGGTGAGGGGGGTAGGTAGGGGCATTTTTTATTTGGGTGGGGGGTGGGTGACTAGGGGCTTGGGCACCCCTAGTCACCTTGATGGGGGGGGGGGGAATTTACTTAGTGCCCCCACCCGCCGCCCAGGGGTGGGGGCGGGGGGAGGACAGTAGGTCCCCCCCCATTATCGTTATGGCCCCCACCCGCCGCCCAGGGGTGGGGGCCGGGGGGAGGACAGTAGGTCCCCCCCCCTTTTACCATTAGGGCCCCCACCCGCCGCCCAGGGGTGGGGGCCGGGGGCTGGAGGACAGTAGGTCCCCCCCCCCTTATTACTAGTCACCTTGATGGGGGGGGGATTTTACTTAGTGCCCCCACCCGCCGCCCAGGGGTGGGGGCCGGGGGGGGGGGCAGTAGGCCCCCCCCCCTCCTTATTACTATGATGGCCCCCACCCGCCGCCCAGGGGTGGGGGCCGGGGGGGGGAGGACAGTAGGTCCCCCCCCCCCTCTTATTACCATTATGGTCCCCACCCGCCGGCCAGGGGTGGGGGCCGGGGGGGAGGACAGTAGGTCCCCCCCCCCTACTACTATTATGGCCCCCACCCGCCGCCCAGGGGTGGGGGCCGGGGGGGGGGGGGAGGACAGTAGGTCCCCCCCCCTCATTATCTTTATGGCCCCCACCCACCGCTCAGGGGTGGGGGCCGGGGGGGGGGACAATAGGTCTCCCTCCCTTATTTTACTTTACAGCCCCCACCCGTCGTTTAGGGGTGGGGGGCAATATTTTTTTTTTTTTTTTTTTTTTTTACAGTGAGCAGCCAAAGGCTGCTCACTGCTTATTAGACATGCCCCTACTCGCGGTATAGCGAGTAGGGGCATATTATTTACTATTCATTTTTACTTAGTGTTAGTAAATTTGGCTGAAAGACCAGTTTAGGTCTTTCAGCCTTTTAGTAGATAGCTCCCTGATACCGTGGGAATTAGGGAGTTATCTACTAAGCGGCTGCAAGATGCAGCCACAGCAATGAATAGGATCGGGGTTTCATTCATCAGAATGAAATTCCGATCCGAACAAAGTACCGAATTGCATCCTAACACCAATGGAGAAACAGTGCTCATTCTGTTAGGATGCAATTCGGCAGTTTTGCCGGCGTTCTGTCTAAGTGACAGGACGTTCGGCAATACTGACAGGAAGCATTGTGGGAACTGGGAGGAAAGCTAGGGATCATGGGAAAATTGCTCTGACCAGTGGAAATGAAGCACACTTTGCTCCTCCGCTGGTCAGAGCTGGTCAAGCGGAGGAATCCTCCATAAGACAGAGTCCCTACTTTGTCTTATGATTTTAAAGAAAACTAAAGAAGACAGGAAGAAAAGAATAACAGATCCCGAGAGAGGGGGAGAAGAGGAAGAGATTGAGGAAAGGTAAGTTCGGCATGACAGTGCCGCTTTAAGGACCAAACTTCTGGAATAAAAGGGAATCATGACGTGTCACACATGTCATGTGTCCTTAAGGGGTTAAAGGTCACTTCTTTTTGACAATGATTCCCAATTTTAAAGGGTACCTGTTATGGCACCTACAACATATGCTCTTTTGAAAGATCATACAATTTAATTTACATTGTCCTATGAAACGTATAGATTGGAAAAAAAAACTATTTAAAAACCGTTCTCCCACCTGTCAGTCAATTATTGAGCATTGATCATGAGGAAGAAATGACAAAAGAGCAGAAGAGACCTCCCACAGAAAGTTTTTCTGCTCTCCATACATAGCAACCAGAGCACGTGCTGTGGTTGCTATGGTAACTCACTTACCAAGGCTGCTTGCACTGGCGAGGAAGTATAGAAAGGGAGTGACTAACATCATTCCATTCAGATGCTGGCAATGAAGCCAGAGTATTGACATTCCAGAAGAGTTTTCCGCTGCATGGGGAAATGCTCCAATAGAGGGTAATTTTAGAGATCAGGCAAACATGGGCAGGACGAAGGTGGGTGTTACAGAAAAGTTAACACCCATAAAGCTGAGGACATGGCAGCGCTGGAGAGGAAGTGGAGTTCACTGATTATCTGTAAAATGCTGTAATTGTTTCGATGCTAGGAGTAACCTGACACCCTTCACCAGAAATGAGGCAAATCATTTTATATATTTTGCCTCTTACAGGAGTTCTTCCTGGAACAGAGGCTCACACAATGACGGCTTAACAGCACCAAGCTTCTGCACAGCTGCAGAAGCCATATGTCAATACTACCATTCATTCATTGGCTCAGTGCATTAGCTGAGCACTTTCAATCGATGAATGAATAAGCAACAAATGAATGAATGAGCAATGACACTGCTTGAGCAGGTAATTTAAATATCTCTGTATGAGCAACATTTCAAACTTAGACAGTTTCCCCCTCAGACAGTTCTCATAATAATCTCCTTCCTTAGATTTCAGAACATTTCATTACTTTCCAATACGTGGGTATACTGTCCCATCGATGTAAAACCTGTAGGTATATATATAAATACATATATATATAATTCACAATAGCCCTGCACTCAAATCATAAATAGTATAGTATCAGATGCTCAGCCACACTTTCAATATAATTCCGATATAAGTCAGCACTTCAAAATTATATATATATATATATATATATATATATATATATATATATATATATATATATATATATTTCCCCGTTATATGCCAGCACTCCAAGGGTTTTCTTCAAAATCTTCTTTATTTGGTATTCAAAAAGAATTTGCATGTAAAAGCAGTGTTTCAGTTCAGTTCAGAGAACTTTCATCAGGACATGTATACATGTGCTAAGAACTGAAACGTCGACTGTTTCAAGTAAATACTCTTTTAAATACCAAATAAAGAAAATTTTGTGTATATATATATATATATATATATATAGAATATTCCTAAGTTTGATTTATTATATTCTTATGACACCACTGTGATTTGTGGTTTATGACATTCATAAGATGATATTCTAAATGTTATCTAAAAAAAATTTTTATAAGGTGATGGAAAATGATTTCAATTATTTAAGACGGATGTGCTATATTATTTTTATTTATACTTTCCTTAATTTAAACTAGTTTCGGCGGAACCAGATTCCTCGCACCTTTGTGTGGTTGGTAGGTGCTGTTCTTATTTTTTATATAGGAGTTTAAAAAAAATTAAAATAAAATTGTTCTTAAGAAGACAAAGGAGATGTTATAACAGTTACTTACAACTTGGTCGTACTCCCATAGTTGATTGCCTCTTAAATGGTGGCACTTCAGCATTATAACTGGACCATTAAGCTTGGATACATCTAAACATAAATCATCTGTTCGGATTTCTTTGCTAGCTGTATATGAAAAGACCTTATGAAAGAAAAAAAAAGAACAAAAAGTTCAGAGAAATACATGATAGGTTACTCAAAATGATTTAAAAAATGTATACACAATGATAAATGAAACATGCATACTTGCAGAAAAACGCTAATTAGAATATGGCGCAGTAACTGAAGGTAATATTAATTGTTTGCTTTTTGGTTTGTCCCTGTTGTCTCCAGCTCTGAAAATTCGGCACAAATAGTTTTTAAGGGGTTTAAAATATAATGTTGAGGTTACTCAACACAATCTCAATCTGCAGAGTTTACAGCACATAAAATAAAATTAAAACTACTAAATATGTACTAGCAGCTATTGAGCCAAAAAACAACTAAATATATGTAAAGAAAATAAAGATCATGGGGAAATTGTGTTATGAGCCAAAACAAAAAACAAACCAAGAATTCAATAACAATAACATGATCTTTGGGATCAGCTGTAAACAATAATGGCCTCAATCTAACTTCATTGTATATATCCCTACAATGGCTTTGCACTGAGTAAATCCTAGTGTGACAGTAATCTTTTTTTGTGCCTTACTTATCAGCAGTTCACTCCAAAAGATAAGGAAAAGAGAAGAGCAGTGCACAATGATGCACATAAGGGTTTACCCAGTATAAAACAGTAGTTATATTTATTAAAGCCAAGTGGACTCTTAGATCATATATAAACTTATAGTGCACAAAGTAAAAAAACGCCTTCACTTCTCCAGCTCACTTTCTTTAAGTCAGCTTGCATACATTGACTCTCCTTCTGTATTTCCTTCAGGCAATGAATAAATCACCAATATATGTTTCTCCCTCCTATAGAGCTTCATAAATGACATGTCAGTGTTATCTAATGATAGGTTTTTAAATCTAGCACAAATATGCATAAAAAAGGATGTTCTTTATTTATATTCATGCTGTGACACCAAGAACTTAAATATTCAAATATTAAAATAGTGAGATATTCAAGTATACATCCTATTATAAACAAACTAAACTGATATACAAGAATACAATGTGCATAACAATATTACGGGGCAGAGCCTAACAGCCGTGCTAACCGGTCGCATATCTTGAGAGCTCTGTACAAAAAAGCCATAATTACAAACTTCATCCCTTAATTTCAACTGCAGAAATATCCCAGATTGGAAGAAATCACCAGCATCCATCAGGGGTAGACCTGTGGCCTTCAAGAGGCCTACTCATGTTTAATCCGAGGGTTAAACTCACCTGTCGCCTGGATACTATTGAGGAGATCCCACTGGCACTAACCTTGCATCAAACCACACAGCAATCGAAATCTCCTAGGCGAGGCTCCGACAAGGCAGAGATAGTGAAAAAGCAGAGGCAGGTGCCTTGGTAGACACTTCAGCACCGAAGGCTCGGTTCTGCTATGGACCATTATCTTCCTGGGCCATGGCCCAAAGGGAGTGTTTCCTAAGCACTACTCACACTCTCAGAAGGGCACCACTCATCATGTAAGTAAGCAGCCAGAGAGAAGGCCTTGAGACCAAGTCCTGGTTGTGAATACAAGTATTCACCATACTATGGGTGTAGACCTAGTCTCTTAATTAATCTTACGTCATCTGTAGCACTGGCGGAGCCAGGGGAGGGGAGTTCTCCAGGCTAATGCAGGGCTGGCACTGCCCAAGCGCCAGCACTGCAATGTACCTTCACGGACCGAAGATCTCCCTCCCCGGTCCGTAGGCACATTGCTGGCAGCTGGCTGGGGAGTGAGAGAAGATCCGGGAGCTCCGCCTGAAGCACCTCCGGGTTCTTCTCACGAGAGCACGGAGTGTTGCCGTCGTTACCACGGCTCCGGATCTCGCGAGAGTGAACTCTAGCCCTGGAGCTGCGGGCTAGAGTTCACTCTCACCACTGCGACCACGAGGGATTCCCTACCGGACCATTAGGGATCGAGAAATGTTCCTCCTCCTTACTCAGTACAGGTAAGGGAAAGAGGACATAAATGTATTTTTTAGTTTAAAAAAAAAAAAAAAAAAAACACGACACAAAAAAGCCTCCCTACCCTCCTCACCACACATTCACACACTGCCCAGCCTACAGACATTGCCCCCCCCCCCCCCACACACACACACACACACTGCCCCCAAATAAACATAAAAAGATAAAAATAATATATACATATATATATATATTGTGTGTATATATATATATATATATATATATATATATATATATATAAATAAAACGGCACCCCCAGGCATAAAAGGGTTAAACCGCCGTTTAGTAGATCTTCCCTTCCAGAGACACAGGCACATCTACTGCAGAACACCAAACTCCCGAACTGGATACAAGGGAATGCTCCAAACTCCCGAATTGGAACCATACGAATAGCTGCTAGCAGACGAACAGGAAAAGCACCCAAGCGGCTTACACTCCTGGCAATCAGTCTCTAACAGCATACAGTAAATCTCCCTAAAAACAAAACAAGGCTCTGTGTTGAGGGTCAAGCAGAGGTCAGGTTTATTCAGGGCTACCTGCCAGTATTTATGCAGGTCTCCCACCTGGTGGACACTCCCCTAGGAGACCAAATGGGAGACTGTGACAAGGGACAGACATGAACCAATGACAGACACACAGAAGTAAAACATCCCCACAATGCATCCTAATTCCCTCCCCTCTATCCTGGAGATAATTGGGAAGTAATCAAATTATCTCCCAGGACAGAGGCAAATCGCCATTACACACGTGGTAACAAAAAAACACTAAAATACATAATGTAACATTTATCACATAAAATATATACATGTAACCCATCCCCAGATACATGGTAGTAAAAGGACAGTAAAATACAATACACAAGGTTACATTTATTACATAAAATACAGACATGCAACATATCCCCAGATAGCTTAGGTCTGAGCGCACATTATTACTAAATGGCTCTCAGACCACACACATACAGTTCAATTGCCATGGACCCAAAGTCTTTTATTACACGAATAGGCTCCATGGCTGTGCTATCTGGGTTAAAGCATTCACATAAAACAAAGTCCCGACTGATCAGGTGTTCGGTTAAATAGCCACGAATAGAAGCAGGGAAGGCTGGAGGCTCAGCGGTGCCTGCACGTAAAAGTGTCCGCTTTTAGTGCACTGATTCCAGGCTGAGCACCGCTGGCCATCCGGGGAGCTCCATTACACCGCCACCTAGTGGCCGCTAAGTGTAACCGCGGCCACCCAGTAACAGTCAATTAAGCTTCGATTAACCGCAGCTACTGGGTGGTCAATTGACTGCACACGCTCGTTAAGCCGCAGTTAACCGCGGCTTCAGGGAGGTAGATTGGCAGCGCACGGCAGCTTCTGGGCGGCCAATTAACAGTGCTTGCCGGCTCCCCACGGCTCCTGGGAGGCTAATAGATAGCTGTTTGTTCGGTAGATAGAATCTACCGAACGGCTCTGCAGAAAGGCACAAATGAGCCTTTCTGCACAGTAAAATAGACTGTTTAACTGCCGGTCCATAGTCACAAGGGAGCAGGCAGGCAACCCTGCTCCTCCAATGTACCGTGGCGAGATTGGTCTCGTCACTATATATATATATATATATATATATATATATATATATATATATATATATACACACACACACACACACAAACATATATATATACACATCCATGCTTCGTTGAGTGTTAGTCATGACAACCTAAAAACTATGTTGGCCACATCCCTAGAATAATTTTGAAACATACAATTGAGAAAAGAAAGGAAATTAAGAGCTATCCAAGAAAGAAAAAGATACCAATATCTGGACTCCAGAGCGAGACATAACCCTGTTCAGACACTGACTATCTTGATCAGTTGCTGTAATGGGTTGTCATGGTAACCTGTTAAGTGGTAATTACACAGCCACATTAAACATTATCTAAAATATGTTGCAGTACATCACAGCATACAAGGTTTACGTGCCCTACAACATAAACACATCCAACTATGTTAACTCTAGAATGTGATAAAACATAATACAACCTATGCAGCCCACCAGACACAGAAAAGTCACATGCAGAATTTCATCTTGCATCCTTCTCTCTCAAGAGTGAAATTGTAAGCAGAATTATTCACTAGTTTAGTAACACTCTCCTAGGGAGATAACCTCCAGAATAAAAGACAAATCCTTCCACCCATTTTGCACACAAAAAAAACAAACAAGATGCAATGTTTGGACCATTTAGAGGGCACAGAGCACATGAGCATGCACTGAGCCAACGAGGGGAGGGCATAGAGAATAGGTAGAGAGGGAGGAGAAAACAAATACATACTGCAGGGTATACGGAGGGCTGAAGTAAGTGTAAACTGCATGTTTCAGGCATGTGAAGTTCCAGATTATAATTTATATTAAATAAATGCAGTGCACTTGGAGAGTTGCTACCCAGCTTAGCTGCTGCTAAACGTCTTACTTGCTTTCAGATGCTAAAGTCAGGAGATGGAACTGATGTGAATGTTCATTTAAGTAAAACCTTCGCTAGCAATCGTAAGATATTCATACCTGCCAAGTATCTTTATTTAGGAAGGACAGTCTCCATTTTAGGCCCATATCCCACTGTCTCTTTTCTATCCTAATGTTCCTCTTTTCTAAGAGCTTTATATAGTTCGTGTATGACAGAGCTCCACATCAATAATACTCCCAGTAATGTGTCTTTAAACTACACTCTATGTGTTTAGAAATCAGTCTGTATATGTAAGACACATACGTTTAATTGCATAAACTGTTAGTAAGTCACATACAATTTCTCGGAACAGCCGCATGGTTGACCCCCCATTTGAAATGTTGAGAGGCATGGATACTGTAAGGTGCAACTTAAGTCGTCTGATTTTTCAGCACATATTCTCTATAAGACCAATAAAATCAAATATAATACAGTAATGAACAGTAAGCATATAACATGACATACAAAGAAAAATCTATTTAATAAGTTCTATATGTTGTTAGAATAACAAACAAAATGAATCAGGCATTACCATGATTGACACCACAGGCATGGTCTGAAACGAATAAAAAATATGAGCTGTATGATAACAAGAAAGTCTCCTTAATAAATTTGAGAAGGATTTATGCAGTCATTACACACTAAGGCTGTATATATAAAAAACAAAACAAAAAAAACAACGCCAGATCTTTACAATTTATAGCACTACAGCCACAAGCACATTAACAAAGTACAGAAAGCAATTTTACCTGGTTTCCTCCCATTCCATGGCAGTTGAAAATTCCAACTTTTTCATTTTCTTTCCTGGCCATGTTGTCCAAACATTGATTGGTCTCGACATTTCTAATCTGTAATAGAAGAGATTGGAGCAACTAAAGTTTAATAAATAGGAAGACCAGTATACATGATCACCTTTATATCTTGCTTTCTCACTCTCTGTGTGTACACGTACACACACACGTGTGTGTGTGTATATATATATATATATATATATATATATATATATATATATATATATATATATATATGTGTGTGTGTGTATATATATAATAAATATATAATATCAAAATGCATGTACAATAGTATTGATTAAATATATATAATTTTCATGATATATATATATATATATATATATATATATATATAATATAAAATATATATATTTTTTATAATATAAAATAAATATGTAAATACGTTAAAAACTAAAATAAAAAAAATACATATATTTGTAAATTCGTTCTAACTGTATTTTAAAATGAATATATATTGATATTAAAATACATGTAGAATGAAATAATATATATCTATATACACATGTATATACGTATATATCACTATATATATATACCTATATATAAATAAAAATTAAAAAAATTATATATATATATATATATATATATATATATATATATATATATATATATATATATATATATATATATATAAAACAATGGAAAATCCTTGCACACAGGCTGTAAATTTAATGGTTACTTGCCGGGTGCTCACCCTGGGACTTTCAATATCCGACAAGAAATAGTAATGGTAGCACTCACGGTCTTCAGTTTAAAATATCTTCCTTATTTTGCAAGAATTAAAACATAGGTTCCAGGATCAACGTTTCAGTCCTCTCTCAGGACTTTCATCAGGATCAATGTGTTACATAAAAAACTGCCACAATATATAGGCTATACAATTAACAGATAAATAGTGATTAAGGAAATAAACATCACTAAAATTAAGAAAATAGACTCACCCCAGGTGACTTGTATGACTGGCGGCGTCTAGCCGACCTCAGAGCGCATGTGTAATGTGTAACTGGCTCCAGCCGTGTATAACAAAAACCACCGGGGAGACCGACCGTGTCAGCTATAGATGGACTGCTAGAACCAATAGCCAAATGGCTTGATTTTCTATTCCAAGCACCAATTGCAGAACTCGAGACATGCATTAAGGATACTCAATCACTTTTAGCTAAAATGGCATTATTGGATATCCAAAACAACAAACCTATACTTATCACAATGGATGTACGCAGTTTGTACACTGTGATCCCCCACGTAGATGGAGTAAACGTGATGCGACAAGTGTTGACACAATCTACCTCATACACAGGCCCACCAATTTAATTTGTGTTGGAATTGTTAATGTTTACATTACAAAATAATTATTTTCGTTTTGAACATTCATGGTATCTACAAATAGCAGGCACTTCAATGGGGGCGGCCATGGCTCCGATGTATGCTAATGCATACATGTATGTGTACGAAAAAGAACAAATCTTGACCAAGTACAAGCAATACATTCAAGGATACTACAGTTTCATTGATGATATTCTGATTATATGGAACGGTACCATGGGAATGGCACATCAAATGGTGAACCAATTATCTTCACCCATTAGGATGACAGCTAATATAGATGCAACGCAAGTACAATTTTTGGATCTCTCTATCTCCATAGGTGATGATAAACTGGAATACAGAGTGCGCATCCATTGGCACTCAAAAACTCCCTACCCAAGGCGCAGTACATGCGGGTTATCAGGAATAATTCAAATTCAGAAGTAATGGAACAACAAATACAGGCGATGACTACTAAATTTATGGAAAGAGGCTACCCACAAACAGTCTTACTAAAAGCGCTTCAAGAGGCAAGATATGCACGCGCAAACGAGAAGGCAAGCAGCCCTACGAGATTAGTCTTTCCTATACAGTTTCATCAGTCTGCCACATACATCACTTCTGCAATCAAGAAAAACTGGAAGATGTTATCAAGTGACGACACTCTCCCCAAAGTTTTTAAGGAACCTCCCTTAATAAGCTACAAAAGAAACAGGAATTTAAAGGACCTGTTAGTACACACTGACCCTATTAAAAGCTACACAACAACAACAACGACAACCCAGAACCGAGGATCAGTCCGTTGCTTGGGGTGTGTGACATGCGGCCATATGATGCCAGCCCGATCATTTAATCATCCCCATACCAACAAGAAATACCACATTAAGTGTACAATCACATGTAAAACTACCTTTGTAGTGTATAAAGTATCATGCCCATGTGGTTTAGCATCAAAGGACACCGGTCCAGTATTAGATCAGCATATAGAGACTTGACATCGGATAAGCCCATAGCAAAACACTTTTTGGAATACCAGCACCCATTGATGGCTTTGAAGTTTGTAGGGATTGACCATGTCCCAGTACCTAGGAGAGGTGGTGACCGTGGCAAATTATTGCTACAAAGAGAAGCCTTTTGGATGCATGAATTGGAGACAGTATCCCCTAAAGGCCTCAACGAGACATTACCTTTACATGCTTTCCTATAACCTTGAAATTCTATAATCTTGCTATTATTTTTAAATACTTGTTCATTCCGTAATTTTTAAGTTAGAGTGTAGTATAATGGTAACACTAATCTGGAGTTTAATGTCATATAATAGTAACCATTATTTTTATTATCGTAGCTACATTAAGGAACTATATGGCTATTCATATATATGTATGTACATTTATACACAAGTGAATAGCAACTAATATTAGCTCGTATAGTTCATAGGATGCCTTAGATTATCGAGATATTTTTTGTGACAATTTTTTCTGCTATATTTGTCTCATGAGGCATCTTTATTTAGTAAGCTATGAGTTTGTATTTATAGTCCAGTTTCATTGTAGAGTATACATTTTGTGTACATCTAGTTATGGGCGTATAGAATATATTTTGATGTTGGCACTTTATCTTTACAGGCACTTTAATAAGCACCATTAGCACTTTGTCACTAGCACTTTTCAATCTTTTTTTGACTTTAGTAAGCACACATCACTGCATTAGACAATATGCAATATCCTGAATTTATTATCTATCTCTCGCTGATATTTTATTATATTGGCAGTATATTCACCAATCAACTATGCTGCACTATTACTTAAATATTGCTTTTAATTCATCCATCTCCATCACCCCTTTTTCTTTTTATATATATAAAATTTAATCTGTATAACTGTCTTTATAATAACGCATAACTTCAAGCACTTTACATTTTCACAGGCACGGCACTTTTTTCAAAGGCATTGGTTGCCATGGCGAGGTCGCCATTACAACAATCACTGTGAGTAAACACTCCCCGTCACGTAATATTATGCGTCTGCCGGCTGTTGATGTAGAGACGGGTTTTCACATGCGCATATCGCGCCCGGGCGGTTTCTATGCCTAATAGTTTTTGGACAGTCACAGCTTCAGTCTTATACACGGCTGGAGACAGTTACACATTACACATGCGCACTGAGGTCGGCTAGACGCCGCCAGTCATAGAAGTCACCTGGGTGAGTCTATTTTCTTAATTTTAGTGATGTTTACTTCCTTAATCACTATTTATCTGTTAATTGTATAGCCTATATATTGTGGCAGTTTTTTTATGTAACACATTGATCCTGATGAAAGTCCTGAGAGAGGACTGAAACGTTGATCCTGGAACCTATGTTTTAATTCTTGCAAAATAAAGAAGATATTTTAAACTGAAGACCGTGAGTGCTACCGTTACTATTTCTTGTTATATATATATATAGTTATGTAATAATTTAACATAATTAGGTCATTTTATTAATTACAATTAGTGGGACCTGCCTGACAACCCAGGCAAAAAGTCCAGGGAATTTAATTTGCTAGCTCAATATTTAACCCTGTAACTTTCCAAGACACCATAAAACCTGTACATGGGGGGTACTGTGTTACTCGGAAGACTTTGCTGAACACAAATATTAGTGTTTCAAAATAGTAAAATGTATTACAACGACTATATTTTCAGTGAAAGCAAAATTTTTGCAATTTTCACACACAAATGGCACTTAATCACCCCCTGCTTCCATATCTTTTGGTTGCAGGGAGATGACTACCTGGGGCTGCCTGTAGTGCTCTCCCTCCGTGTCCTGCAGCGAGTGTGGTCTGTAAGCTGGGAGGAAGTGACATATAGTCACTTCTTTCCAGCATTCTCTACAAACATGAAAAGGGCCAGGTAATGATGGCAAAGGGCTGCAGCACCCAACCAGGCTTCTGATGAGACCTGCCTGGATTCCTCCTGGCATTGTGCACACTGCAGGAGCCAAGGCTCTTAAAAAAAGCGCGTTGCCTGACCGGGTGCCGGTTTAGCAATACTAAACCTGATGGGCCACCCAAGGCAAGCGGGCATCGGTGCAACCACACCAGCTGCACCAACGGTAGTTCCGACACTGGCCCCTTCCTCTGGTCTCACCTGGCAGACTGTCTCCCCATGACCTCACATTATCTGTATAATAAAACTACAGAGGCTGCCCTAAGAGTCAATGTAAGGCACTAAAACTTTAAGTGATATGAGTCCAAATTATCCACCATGCATGGTTAATATTGCAAGTGGGCAAGAAGATTTTAGGATATAATAGGAAAGTTCACATCCTACCAACAAAGTTTAAATGAGACGGTTCGTCCTGGATATGTTAATATTTCACTGGTCAAACAATACCCATCCAGGAGCTGGCTGCTTGTATGCTTTTGTCGCAATGTAAGGGCTCATCTCACCTGGAGTCAGAAAACATAGTTTCTCTACAGTAAAATGTGTGGAACCCGATGGTGTACAGTCAACACAGTTAGGCCTTAGGGGCCATGTCTATTTTCACATTAATTCTGCTCAAGTTGCACTGAGAGAAATAAATGACTTTGTTAATAATAATTTGATTCTGGTCAAGATGAAATCACCTTTTCCTCATTCTGAAGTTGATAAAATCAGTGAAATATATTTTACCTATGAAAGTCCTTGGCTTAGGACTGAATGTATTCTGTAATGGTTGAGGGACAAAACTGGACATCCATGCTTTTTTCAATGTGTGCCACATACAGCAAACTGCAGTTTAAGTGCATATAACAGAGGACAATACTATTGCACCTTCCAAACTAAGTGAATGCAATATTTTACAAGAGACTTTAAATTGAGACAGTATTACCTCTCCCAGTGAGAAATAGTGACGAGGTATCTGAGAATCGGGATATACATTTTCCAAGTACCATGAAAAAGGTTTACACTGCAGTTTATGCCTCAGACCTGTTCGAGTGGATATGTCTCCATAGTCTACTTTAGTTACCCCTGTAAAAAACACAAAAAGAAAAAGATTTACAGTTGTGCCACTGTCACAATTACACCTTTTTATAGTAAATTTTTTGAAACTGTTGTTAGATTTAATCTATTATTACAGTAATGTTAATGAGAGACTGAATACATGATGACAACTGCAGTCCAGGAAAGTGATTCCTATCAATCTTAAGCAGGCTGAGGCATGAATACTTGATACTTGATTTTTATATTCATGATGTAGTTCTTGTTTTGGGCCTCCTGTCCTACTATTGTACTGTATTGTAAAAAAATGTGATTGGGAAAACCAAAACAAAACTAATTGGGCCATTGCCATTAACCCCTTAACCCTTTAAGACCGGAGGGCGTACTATTACGCCCTATTTTAAACGGCTCTAAACGCCGCCGGGCGTAATAGTACGCCCTCCGTTTTTTTCTTACTTACCCGGTCACCGGTGATCCCACGCCGGCGATCGCGGTTGGGGGGACTCCCAGGGAGCCCGCCGCGGCAGAGCCTCACTCCTGGGGGCCCCCGCGGCCATGTGAGAGTGAGGTTCTTGCGAGGACCTCACAATCACATGGCCGGGTTAGCTGGCTCAGGCATTGCCAGCAGGGGGACTAACTGTAATGACAGTTAGTCCCCCTGCTGGCTGGAAATAAAATTAAATAAGTGTAAAAAAAAAAAAAATATATACTTCGATCATATGAATGGGTTAAGGACTGAGCCAAATGTACACGTTGTGAACAGAACAAAACGTAAACAAAACCTGGCATTTGCGCTATATGTCTGTCCAACCGTAATTCACCTCTTTCATATTAAATGCACCCCCCCTTATTATATATCATTTTATTCAGGGGAAACAGGGCTTTCATTTAATATCAAATATTTAGCTATGAAACATAATTTAATATGAAAAAAATGGGAGAAAATAATACATTTTTTTATTTATTTTTTTAGAGGTATCACTAGGCTGTAATGTAAACACTGCATTTTCTCTGAAAAGACAGTGCTTACAGCAAAAAGCCTGAAGGTAATTATTCTACACACCAGAACAAATACAATAAACTGTAGTTGTTCTGGTGACTATTGTGTCCCTATAAGCAAACCAAGTTATGTTTGTGTCAATGCAGAATGTCTATTACATATTCCAAAATCTAATTGTAATTACGATATTCATTTTCTTTCCTTTATGTGCCAAGGGTGGTGCTTAAATCTTGTACACGGCTCCTGTAATCTAAAATGTTGTCAAATAGTGGTGACGGTCGCCACTTTATTCACATCTGGCTTAATAAAGCACTTACTTACGAAAAGCTCAGTCTTCTCGTAAGGTTCATATAATATGCTGGAACAGATTCAGATAATTCCTGAGATTTATTGCAATCCAAGCTGTTGCTAAACTAAAACATTCCCACAGTTAATCTGTCAGTAGGTACAGCTTTCATGTTTGCCAGCATGCATACATTAGGGGGCTAGATAACTTCACTAGTTCTCAGAAACTATTTCTTTAAGACAATTTAAAGAATTTTAAAAAAGTGCAACACTTTTATATCAAGAATTCACTATACTTGCCAAACTGCTAACTGCAAATATAATTTTGACAGTTTTTTTTATGGTAATTGAAAGTGGCTAACACAGATAAAACATTATGGAAATCCGACAATTCGGTCTCTTCCTCAGTCAGTTTCTATTAGCTTATCAAGGATTTAAAACGTATCAAGGATTGAATAGTCAGCTTCTATTAAATTATCAAGAATGTTATAGCAAGGACACATGGGAAAATGTTTTGCTTATACTCAATATAATTGTGTAACTATTTTCACTACTGCACATTTTCAATATACCTTTAAATACACACTGAAGGTATGCAGAGCTCTCCCATCTCAATGAAATGGTCTGATGCAGTGCCCCTGTCTGGACAAGCCTGGCTGCAGTGTAAAACATTGCTGTTCTTTCGGAACAGCAATGTTCGCAATGCAGGTTTAACAAAACTCTAATGACTATCTTCCTGAACCATTAGACATGATTCCTCTGCTATAACCAAGTCTGAGTAATAGAGCAGCATTTGATTGGCTTGATATTTTTCCCAAGGATAAACACTAGCCTTCCAATGCTTCCCTATTTCCCAACATTGATGGTCAATGAGAGGCAAGCAGCACAGCATGGGCAGAAAGGGAAGTAATACTAAATTTTCAAACATAGATTCAAAGACATCTAATTGTTTATTGCTCCTGTTGCAGAACCAAAGTCAAGTAGCAGAGATCTCTTTCAGTGTCTACACCAATTAGCATTTTGGTCTATGGGGCATGAACCTGTCACCTAAAATCTGGTCTAGAATGTTTTCTTACACATCATTCATCCCCACATCCAGCAGCAGTTCCATGTATTAGATCTGACAAGCAAAACTGCTGAATGACCAAACAGCACCAATACTTCATTGGCTGCACTGTTTACCCATTTGTGAGTTACCGGTAAGCAGTTCACATTTGACAATGCATGTCCATAGCCATGTCTCAGACTCTTTCAGAGATCCAGGCCTGGAGAAAAAAGGACTATGTACTTTGACAGAAATGGTAAAGATTTTGTAATCTCTGCAGGGGGACAGACACAGGGGACCTACTTGTACAATAACACATACAATGAGGATAGATTTTTATGCTGCTTGGAAAGTCCCTTTAAATGCATGACTTGACTAATAACTTTCTAATTCAAATCTAAAACAAACATTTTTATTCTAATAAGACCTTATTTACCTGGGAGAATAAAAAATAAAACTGTCTGTGTTCAGATGATAGTTTAAATTACTTCACAGGGGCAACGAGAGTCAGTACATCAGACAGAGGCAGAGCGAGAGGCTAGATTTCCATAGCAACCTGAGCCTTCCAGCTATCTCATTCTTCATACCCAAGTACAATTTCCATGCTCCAGGAGCCAAAGTGAATGTGATTGCTTATGGCAACCTTAGCCACTTACACGTCTACGTAATTTCACTTATTTTTAGTGATGCTATTTATGTCAACAAATAATGAATGCTTTCTTGGGCATAAGCCAGCTGAACGCTAGCCTCTGGGTGTTAGAATTCAAGATTAATAATAATAAAAAAAGCAACAACAAGAAAAGGAAACATGGGGAAAAGGGCTAAAACAAAAAACATATTAATGAAAACAAAATAGAATGCTACAACACCAAGTTCCAATTCAAATAAACAAAATTACGGATCATGTAATAGTCTAAACAATTAATCCCATGACATCCGGCCAGACAGAAATAGTAAATTATACATACAACTATGTAGCTTATGTGGTCAGGAACACAAACATTGTGTTAAACCCGCAATTTAGGTGGCTTACCCCATCAGTCCTCTTAAAAGGAATTAAAACTTACCTTATTTCCAGCGCCACTCGGGTCTATATCATATACAACCCTTGAAAAATCCATCAGTACAATGATGATACTATGAAAAAAGTATAACGTTTTCCACAGACTGGTTACTTCTTTGTAGGGTACTCACACACAGTTCAACACTGAAAATCCGGTTTATTGTCAAACTTTACAGACTTTCTGCTGTTTGCAATAAACAAATCAAACAAAAGCTATTGAAATCGCTCAACACAACAAATGCTTCAAGTGGTTTCCCCACATTCAATTGAAAATGCAACTAATAATGCGAAAATGCAACTTCTCTAGTCTCAAAATTATTCAATCTCCTAAATAGAATTCCTCACAACAGCACAAATATGCAAAACAGGTGTTCTCAGGCACACCTGATGCAACAAGTCAAGGTCTTAATGAGTTGCACCAGGTGTGCTTGAACGAGAATACGTGAAATACAAATAACTGGCTAGGAGTTTGTAGAGAGCCATGTTTGACTGCATGTTAGAAATATGGCTAAGTCAAAAGAATAGTCCACAAAGTTAAGAGATCATCGCCCTTCACAAACAAGGAACAGGATACAAAAATATAGGGAAGGCATTTAATGTTCTCAGAGACACCATCGGTAGCATAGTTTGCAAGTACAAAGTTGAAGGAACACTACATGTACAGATGCGCATACTAAACGCAAAAGGTTTCCACACCACAACTCCAAGACTAACACCACTACTGAATGAAAAGCACAAGAAAAGTCGACTCCAATATGCACAAAAATATTAGTTAGCCACAAAGGTTTGGGGATTCTGTTCTATGGAGCGATGAAACAAAACTGGAACTTTCCGGTCTAATAGATTAGTGCAGCGGTTCCCAAACTTTATAAGTTCAAGGCATCCTTAATATTTTAATACTTTTCTAAGGCACCCAAGTAAAAAAAAAATATATATATCTAGGTTGTATATATGTACAGCACTGCGGCATATACTGGGCCCGTGTTCGGTACTGGTAGATTATTTAAATAAACATTCCAGACACATTAACCACTACTGCACTTTGTAGTGGTTATGATGCCAGTAGTGGCCCCCACCCTCCCCCCAGGGCAAGTAGTCAAACTCTTTAGAAACCGTTTGACAAGTTACCTGGGATCTGCCGGTATAGGCACTGTAGTAGGGCATAGAGGCAGCAGTGTGCATGTGACGGGTGCAGAGTGTGTGTTTGTGAAAGGGTTGCAATGTGTGCATGTGAGGGATGCAGTGTGTAAAGGTTGTAGTGTGTATATGTGGGGCAGTTTGTGCATGAGGAGTACAGTGTGTGTGTATGGGGGGGGAGTTATTGTGGGTCTGTGGGGATAGATGGGCAAATTCATAAATATATATATATAATTTTTTATTAAAAAGCAATTATTTTCATGTCCCCCCTCCCTGCTTATCTTTGCCTGGGATGAGGGACAGTAGTAATCCCTGGTGGTCCAGTGGAAAAGCCCTGGTAGTCCCAGTGGTGAGAGTGAACTCTAGCCTGCAGCTCCTGAGGCAAGAGTTCACCCTCGCAAGATTCGGAGCGTTGCCACGGTAACCATAGCAATGCTCCGAGCTCACGAGAGGATAACCCGACTGAGATGCAGCTCTCTCCCTCCCCTGCCGGCTGCCAGCATTACACTGCAAGCAGGCCGGAGAGGGAGATCGTTGATCTCCCCTCTGGTTATGCTGAGCCGGCAGGGAATAGGAAGGCACAGTTCTCGGTGCTATAATCATAGCACAGGGAAAATATCCTGCGGCTCCCCTGTGTGCCCGTTGCGGCACCCTGGCACAGAGTTTCGGAACCGCTGGATTAGTGGTATGCCTGGAGGAAGAAGAATGAAGCATGCGCTAAAAACAACACTCTGCCTACAGTTAAGCATGGTGGTGGCTCGGTGATGCTCTTGGGCCGCTTTGTATCCTCTGGCACTGGAAATCTGCAGTGTGTAGAAGGGCAGATGGATTAACTTAAGTATCAGGAAATCCTAGGAGAAAATGTCATGTCACCTGAGGAAGCTGAAGCTTGGGCTTCTTTGGACCGTCCAACCAAGCATACTTCAAATTCCACAAAGGTTTGGTTGCAGAAGTAGTCCTGGAAAATTCTACAGTGGCCAGGACACTCACCTGACTTGAACTCCATTAAAAAAATATCTGGTGGAATTTGAAGAAAGCGGTTGCAGCATGCAAATCCAAGAATATTACTGAACTAGAGTGCATTGCATATGCTGAATTGGCGAAGATTTCTCAGGAATGCTGTTAGAAGCTGGTGTCTGGCTATGTTTATCAGTTGCAGCAGGTCCTAACAGCAAAATGGTGCTCTAAGTATTAAAGATGCCATGAAGGGGGCTAAATCATTTTTAGACTGGAGAAGTCATTATAAGTTCAATTTTCAGTTGAATTTGGAGAAACTACTTGAAGCATTCATGGTTTTGAGCTATTTCAATTGCTTTTGTTCATTGCATATAGCTGGGATTTTGTAACTTTTGACAAACCTGATTTTCAATGGGGGTTGAATAATTTCGATTACAACTATATATCTCACCCTTCGGTCAGTCCCTACACTGGCTTCCTATAAAATATAGAGCTCAATTTAAAATTCTGGTTCTTGCTTTCAAATCGCTACATAATGCTGCTCCCACCTATCTATCCTCCCTTATACACAAGTACCGTATATACTCGAGTATAAGTCGAGTTTTTCGGCACATTTGTTGTGCTGAAAAACCCCAACTCAACTTCTACTCGAGTCAATGTCTGTATTATGGCAACTTACATTGCTATAATACAGACAAGAGGCTGTTGGGAGCTGGCAGAGAGCGTTTACTTACCTTTCCTGCAGCTCCTGTCAGCTCCCTTCTCCTCCGCGCCGGTCCAGTCAGCTCCCCTGTCAGCTCCCAGTGTAAGTCTCGCGAGAGCCGCGGGGTCAGAGCGTTGCCACAGTTTACCGTGGCAACGCTCCACGCGGCCGCGAGAATTACACTGGGACTTGACAGGGGAGCTGACCGGACCGGCGTGGAGGAGAAGGGAGATGACAGGAGAGGTAAGTAAACGCTTCCTGTCAGCCCCCCTCCTACACAACCCATCCACTGGACCATCAGGGAGTGAGAGCCCCCCTCCCTGCCATGTATCAAGCAGGGAGGGGCGACGAAAAAAAATATAAATACTAATAAAATAAAATATTTAAAAAAAATATTAAAATAAAAAATAATATAACAAAAACAATTATTAAAATAATAATAATAAAAAATAATAAAAATGGCCACCCCCCACCAAGGCTCTGCAACACATACACAAACACACACTGCATCACACTCACTCACACTTTATTCATACACACACTGCACTCATATACACACACACTGTAAATAAATATTCAATTAATATTTTTTTTAGGATTTAATTTTATTAGAAATTTACCAGCTGCATTTCCCACCCTAGTCTTATACTCGAGTCAATAAGTTTTCCCAGTTTTTTGGGGTAAAATTAGGGGCCTCGGCTTATATTCGGATCGGCTTATACTAGAGTATGTATGTCCGTATGTATGTCCCGTCTAGGCCCTTACGATCTGCTGAAGACTTGCGTCTATCTTCTGTCCGTACTCCCACCTCTGATGCTCGCCTTCAAGATTTCTCGAGGGCTGAACCGTTCCTGTGGAACTCACTTCCCTCCTCCGTTAGATGCTCACCCAGTCTCCACTCCTTAAAAAAAATCGTTAAAAACCCACTTCTTCATAAAAGCGTATCAATTAAACGGTTACTAGCTCCCAACTGATTCCTCTTCTGCAACTGTCACTAGTCTAATACTATCCTTACCTTTTGTGTCATTTTACCCCACTCCCTCTAGCATGTAGGCTAAGTGACCAGGGCCCTCAACCCCTCTGTTCCTGTGTGTCCAACTTGTCTGGTTACAACTACATGTCTGTTCATCCACCCATTGTAAAGCGCTACAGAATTTGATGGCGCTATATAAATATCATAATAATAATAATAATAATAAATTAATATATATATATATATATATATATATATATATATATATATATATATACAACCATAACTAAAACCACTTTTAGCTTGACTTGTTTCTAAAGGATGTAATACCACTGAATAAATATTTGCAGACACAATTTAACTAAAGAAGAGGTATGCGTTTATAAGTATTACAGGTGAATTTATGAAATCGCTGACATCATTTAGTTTGTTTTTACCGTCTATTAGGTTTTAGAAATATTTTTTTAAGAGAACAGGTGCATTTCAAAAGTGTAAAAATAAAAGTTTTTTGCGTGACTCTGCAAATACACCATATTTCTACTTTCTCACTGATCCTAGTGGCAAGTGTTTGCACTTACCCATTCTACTTAAAATAACATCCCCAAAATAGAATAGAAAATAAAATTTCTTTAAAGTATGGTTTGAAAAAGGTCACACAATTTCACGTAATCAGTGATGCAAACCACTTCACATAAGGAGTGCTGACATTCTATTTTTATGTTTTGGTACCTGGCAGAGATTTCCTATTATCCTTGAAAAGGTGTTGGAAGGTCTATCTTTATGAGCTGCTCCCCTATAAGGTACACAGTGATTTAGAGAAAATTGACATCTTACTTTACGATAATTAGTTTAAATGTATTTAAAACCTATTGTGTTTGCTTGTATATAACCTTATATATCCTTATATTCTCACTTTCACCCTTAAGGAAATCCATGATGATCAGTTCAGAGCAACATGCCTGCACTTCAACCTAGAACCTTGAGCTATGATGGGTATTGGAGTCTTTACTTTAAGAAGTGATATTTTCTTTAAAGGGACATGGCCACATATTTTTCATAAAGAAATTCCAATGCAAACAAAAATATACCATAAGACAAATTAGGGACTATTTTTATGTCAAGCTGAATTTTTCAAAATGTGGTAAAACGTGGATCATCATCCTACTGCCACATCTTGCAATTTACCAGCAGTTGTCAAATTATCTTGTGTAATGTGCAAAAGATGTCTATGACATGGCATTGTACATGTGCACAAAGAACAATAAAGGAGCACACTATGTCTTTGAAAGTATTTGGACCATGTACTTTCGCATATGAGAGAGTACACAAGTGATGCAGCTCATTGTACTTTCATCTGCCAGGAAACTATAATGGAGCTGAACCACAAGATGTAAGTGCCCTGAAGGGATACCTTCCGATCCGTTATCCTCTTCTCCACCATGCAAGGAAACATGCAAAGTGTTGATTTAATGTTATTATAGTTCTTAAAAAAAAAAAACATAAGTAAACATTACATTTAGTATTGCCCCAAATTATGATTCTATGAATAATAGTGGTGAACACTGGATGCAGCATCCACATTACTTTTGGGTTGTGCAGATGGGCTAATCTATGCAATGAGTGGATGTCCACCCACTGTTCAAGTGCAGGTCATTTTTAATATCACCGGGGTATTTATTGGTGATGATAATCAATTAAATATGGAATTACCAGATTGAGTATGTATTATTTATGTAAATGACCAGTATCTAGAGGCAATATGTATTATTATTACTATTAGATGAGAAGAATAGGAGAAAGGAACAATATGATGCCAAGAGCCTTAAAGGAAATGGATAGTCCTGTCCTAATTTTCCCTTTTATGACTTAGAACAAAATCATGGCCTAGTAATTATCCTTTTTGCACAATATACAAGACAATCACATGCTAACATTTTATACCAAATGAGCCTTAAACAGGTCAAATGCATGAGTTAACAACAGTGTCAGTGGGTGTGTGCATCCAGGAGAGCTCATGTCCCCCTCCATAGCTCTCGTATGTGTTTTGCTCACACAGTTTACCATGTGTTCCAAATGATCAAATACACCTGTATTTTACTGATAGCTGACCAGTGGAGTTCTTCCATGCTCCTCATATGCTGTGCCCTGTTTACACATTGTTCCACTGTCAGAACCTGAGATTGCTTCCAATAGACTGGGATTAGGGCATTGGCCTCTCCCAGGAGGAACCATAATAGTTTTTGTTGGTTTTGGTCAGAAAAGGAGTTTGGCTACACTAGAGGCACCTGTGATAGGGTAAGCGGATGGAAAAGGAAGATCAATGTTACTTTTGAAATGACCCATTTCATAAATGTTGCATACCCCTGCAATACACCAGATATGCTCCATGGAGCCTTCCTCCTTATTACATCTCCAGTACGCACTACTTACCATCTGGAAGAATGCACAAAACTGAACAGGTGTACTATACCATCTATTTGCCCTTCTGTAATAAGCCTCTCGGCATCAGCATTATCCTAAAATGTGGGACCAGGCCTTAACAGTATGGTGCAAAGCTTTTTGACCATTTACCCTGTAAAAAAAAAGGCAGTTTCCCCTCTTGATGCACTCAACCTTATCATACCAAAAATTGTGGAAAGTTGTTGTTTGATAACTCCAGAGGATTGGCTGAAAAGTTTAAATGAGGTTAGGTTCTCGGCTCCCATCGGGGACCTACTGATTTCTTAAAGAAATGAGAAGGTTGGGAGAAGTTCAGCATATTCAATAAGGTGACATTTCTATTGTCTGCATTGACAGTTTAGTTTATCTTTTCTTTGTGTTTCCATTTTTAAGTGGTTAAGGAGAGAAGAGCAATGTTTTTTCTACAGTCATGATTTTAGTTGGCTTCTAGGAGGAATGTTAGTGCAAACAAGTCCTTAAACCAAAACATCATGATGCACATAGGACATGTTTAAAATGCAAGTGACCCAAGATAACATTTTTGAAGGTTATTGCCAGTGCACTAGGTTTTCAGGTTTTATTAGAGTAAAAAGAAAAGCAATTCAAATAATTTGTCAGGGTTTATATTACCAACTGGATTAAAAAAAAAAAGTTCAGCAAAAATGAGAAACAAAAAGAAACACATTTCTAGAAATAACAGTTAAACTGCACAGGTGTAGACAACTTTCACCATGTATATTAAATTAGAGAATGTCTAAGCACTGTGTGTACACACCTGCCAGATTTATTGGTGGGAGTCATGGTCACTTGCTACCATCATTAATTAAGATGCTGGGGAAAGAAACAGTGTATTCCTAGGGTTCATCACCAGAAAAAGCTTATGAATATAGCCACCAGTTTTTTCAAATTACTTTTTTTTGCCTTCTTACTGATTCAGTATATACCTTATCCATTTTTAAAATACTCTCCTGCATTTGATTTCCTTGTTATCATGATTGCTATTTTTTTGTTTTTTGTAAATGTACTTAATATATTTTGTTGAATTAATTTGATACTTTCCAATGGATTTGTTATTTGAAAATATTTTATTGATGGTTATTGTCACCTTGAATATTTAAACCTTTGCCTTTGTAATATACCCTGCTATTTCTTTATGCATGATTAATCCACTAATCTATGTTGAACATGCATTAGGGCATTTTTTAAATCGTTTTATATATGTATCTGGTTGAGTATTCCCAGTTGTCTGTAAGAAATTATTTTTTAATATATTTATATCATTTAGATACTTTTTTTGTGCACACTGAATAGATCGGTGGATTTTAAGTTATAAGGCATGTGGCCATAGACCGGCTTTTGGTATGTAAAAACTGTGTCCAGTCCGAAGTGCCAATACAAATAAAGTTTATTTGCGTTCCAGAGTGGAACGCACGTGGGCGGCGGACATTGATGCGATGACGTCACGCTGCCGCGCGTGCACACACACCAGTAAAGGATGCTACCCGGCATATTTAAATCGCCGGTCTTGGAAGAACAAACATGCTCCTGATGAAGTCTGTTTACTAAGACTATATGCGTTGAGCATCTATACACCCCAGGAAGGACTACAGCAGCGAGAGGCATAAGAACTATTCCATTTTATTGGCAGTCAGGGAAGAAATTCTGCTGAAGCCCTGAACTGTCCTCTGAAGACTGCTGTATGCAGGGTATCAGCCTATTTGAGGCAAACACGCTTTTGCACATATTGATTCAGTTCAATTGTGCCACGTTATTTGTGAGTGTTCCATTTTTAATTTGTTTTTATCTCGTTATTAAAGCGGTTTTGATTTTTCCTTTTTATTTTCATGTGAGTTCCACAAAATCATCATCCAGTTGGTAATTATATTCACCACTGTGTCTGTGAAAGTGGCGCCCTACACTGTATTTGCACTTTGTTGTTATACAGTTTTCTGTTGCACTTGTTTTTAAAGGGATATAGGGAGTGTGTCGCATTTGTAGTGGCTAGCCTGCATTCACTTCTCCTCCTGGTTTTCTCACTATTTCTGTTTTGTAAGAAACAGTGTATACCTCAACCAAACTCCCTATCCTTAACTAATGGCTAGAGTAATAGCAAGAGGGAAGCTCATCTAAAATAGCACCTGCTTTTCAGAAATGTGGTCCTCTCTATCATTTCTGGCACATCGATGAGGTGTCGCACTGTCCAGAATGGGATTTGAAAACATGATCTTAATTGAGCTTTAAATTGACAGCCAAACAAGCTATACTATTACTACGTGTGCACACATCAACTGTTTTTAAAAAGGTCAATCTATGAAGTGAAATATTAAAATGGATATCTCATAGTGACAGCCGCATTGATGGGTAAAGCAGCTATACACTTAGCTCATTTGATGAGAGCACTCCTAGTACCCTAACCACAACAGGAAGCTGTAGTAGTTATGGCGCTTTGAGTGTTTTTTTGCAGCAACCAGTACTGATCTCCCTATTGCTCCGAGAATTTTACCTCTCTAAAAGCTGAAAACAATTCCTGGTTAATAAAGGAAGGTAAACAATAAAAAAATTTTTTTTTTTTTAAATGTACACTGAACAAAATTATGAACGCAACACTTGTTTTTGCTGCTATGAGCGGAACTCAAAGATCTAAGACTTTTTCTATGTACACAAAAGCCTTATTTCTCTCAAATATTGTTCACAAATCTGTCTAAATCTGAGTTAGTGAGCACTTCTCCTTTGCCGATATAATCCATCCACCTCATAGGTGTGGTATATCAGGATGCTGATTAGACAGCATGATTATTGCACAATTGTGCCTTAGGCTGACCACAATAAAAGGCAACTCTAAAATGTGCAATTTTACTGTATTGAGGGGGTCCGAGACGATCTGGTGTAATCGGTTGTTGATTGTGGCCTGTGGAAGGTTTGTCCACTCCTCTTCAATGGCTGTGCGAAGTTGCTGGATATTGGCAGGACCTGGGACACGCTGTTGTACACACCGATCCAGAGAATCCCAAACATGCTCAATGGGTGACATGTCCGGCGAGTATGCTGACCATGCAAGAACTGGGATGTTTTCAGCTTCCAGGAATTGTGTATAGATCCTTGCAACATGGGGCCGTGCATTATCATGCTGCAACATGAGGTGATGGTCGTGGATGAATGGCACAACAATGGGCCTTAGGATCCCGTCATGTGATATCAGTGCATTCAAAATGCCATCAATAAAATACACCTGTGTTCTTTGTCCATAACATACGCCTTCCCATACCATAGCCCCACCGCCACCATGGGCCACTTGATCCACAATGTTGATATCAGCAAACCGCTCACCCACACAACGCCATACATGCTGCCTGCCATCTGCCCTGTACAGTGAAAACCAGGATTTATCCGTGAAGAGATTACCTCTACAAACTGCCAGGCGCCATTGAATGTGAGCACTTGCCCACTCAAGTCGGTTACGACGACGAACTGCAGTCAGGTCGAGACTCCGATGAGGACGACGAATATACAGATGAGCTTTCCTGAGACGGTTTCGAACAGTTTGTGCAGAAATTCTTTGCTTATGCAAACCGATTGTTGCAGCAGCTGTCCGGGTGGCTGGTCTCAGACAATCTTGAAGATGAAGGATGTGAAGGTCCTGGGCTGGTGTGGTTAGACATGGTCTGTGGTTGTGAAGCCGGTTGGATGTACTGCCAAATTCTCTGAAGCACCTTTGGAGACTGCTTATAGTAGAAAAATTAACATTCAATTCATGGGCAACAGCTCTGGTGGACACTCCTGCAGTCAAGCATGCCAATTGCACGCTCCTTCAAAACTAGCAACATCTGTGGCATTGTGCTGTGTGATAAAACTGCACATTTTAGAGTGGCCTTTTATTGTGGCCAGCCTAAAGCACACCTTTGCAATAATCGTGCTGGAGATTGTGCTCACTAACACAGATTTAGACAAATTTGTGAACAATATTTGAGAGAAATAGGCCTTTTGTATACATAGAAAAAGTTTTAGATCTTTGAGTTCAGCTCATGAAAAATGGGGGCAAAAACAAAAAAGTGTTGCGTTTATAATTTTGTTCAGTGTAAAAACAATGTAAATTCGGTTTTGGCAGTGAACAGGTTTAAACACTGCTACACACAAAGTGATTAAGGTAATATGTCTTACCTGGTGAAATGATATAAAAGAAGTTCTTAAATTCGTCCATCCACACTTCCGCAAGTCGTCTGTTATTCTTATTGATTATCTGCCCTGTACCACCAGGAAAAGTGTATGGTGTTGCCTTTCGAAATACATGCCCAACATGTGAACATGTCACTATTTCTAGTGTACCACCACACTGCCATATCTAAACAAAAACACAAACGGCAGTTTTAGCTTGTACATTATTATAATTGGCATTTATACAGTGCCAACTTAGTGATTTACAATTCTATTGGGGTAATTTAACAATAAATGAAAAATTATACAGTACAGTGTTACAGGAACAAGAGGAGGAGGGGTATACAAAATACAATAGGAATGGCAGAGTGAGGGGATAGCGACCAAAGAACAAGGTGGGAAAGTCACAGAACTTGAATGTGAGAGTAGCCCTTTAAGAGAGAGCAAGAGACAGGTTTGTGAAATAGAAGTTACTCTGGGAGGCCATAAGTTTTTTTGAAGAGATGGGTTTTGAGGGAAAATGATAGAAGACTAGGGAGAGTATGATGGGGTGGGCAAGCTGTTCCAAAGAAATAAAGCTGCCTTCGAGAACTTCTGCAAACGCGAGTTAGCAGTAAGGGTACGAGCAGAGGACAGGAGAAGGTCAGCTTAGAACTTCAGTCTTTGGTAAAATCATGAATTTTGCAATGGTTTTAGTTTACCAACTTTATTTTGTCACATCAGTGACTAAAGTAAATGACAAAAAATGAACATTTCATTGTGCATATATGCAATCTCTAGGATGGAGTTCCCTGTGAATACTTTTCTAGCAACCTATTTCATTAGCCCTACTTATACCTCTTGTGTCACTATACCCCACTCCCTCTAGCATGTAAGCTCATTGAGCAGGGCCCTCAACCCCTCTGTTCCATTTGTCTGGTTACAATTACATGTGTTTGTTAGTCCACCTATTGTACAGCGATAAGGAATTAATGTAAATAATAAAACAACATTAATAAGAATGAAAGGGACATTATTGTTTTTGATTATTATTCTTAAAAAAAATATACATACAAAATATACAACTTTACACAAAAGGATTATGTATACACTCAATTGTACAGATGTCTTAGATGTGTGTAATATAATTTTGCCTTCTCTTTATTGCTTGTTTAGCTGTGCTCAAGTTGAGTACATCTGGAAATGAAGGACTCTGTTGTTCGTATAGTATACATTTAATGCGGGCGGCATGGTCACCACCCCTTGCAAAATGAGTATTTCATAAAGAATAAAATCTTTATGAAAGTCTTATTGCCTGTTGGAATTTTATTGAAATTACAACCCTGTCAAAAGATATACTGAAACAAAGTAGGGACTGGGTGGAGCTACCGCTGTCAAGAAGTATCAATCCCCAGCCATCACCAGTAACGGCAGCAGGAGAATAAGTTCAATCTTTGGAGGATCCTCCATAGTCCCCAGATGTTGACTGTGTAGCTTTAAAGAGGAATCCATTTTTTTTTTTTTTTTAAATCCCACAAAGGATTAGCTCTGCCACAATATTCCATACATTATATTCCTAATCGTTATCATCATTAGGGTTGTTACTTCCAGATATCTATGTAGTGTGCACATAGTTATCTTGAGTTGCCATTTCAGAATTACTATATGGCTCCTACATATCTGCTCAGTAGTCAAAAATATGTAAATAGAGGCAGAAATGTAAGCGATTTTATCATAATAAGCAGCGTTTATGATACATCTCCCATAATCCCAAGAGTGTTGTTTTACTTACCCGGAAGGATATTTCTAAGTTTTCTCCTCCCCATATGTCCATCCCAGCATCATATGTGCCAATTTCTTGAAAATAATCCCTGTCTATTGAAAAGAGACCTCCTGCCATAGTAGGAGTCCTGTAAGAGTAAAGAACAGTTTAACATTTGATTGTTGAAATTCATTATAAATCATGTATCAAAGATCTTTTTTATAGTTCTCAGTTATTGTTATTTGTCCAGTGTATAGTCCCAAAGTGCCAACAGAATGACAGCACTGATGTTTAAGAACAAGTATAAAACACAATGCATATATTTACCTTACTGGAAGGGTTCTATCTCCTCTTCTTCGGTCCATTTCCCGTTGTGGGACAGGATACCATCGAAAGTTCAATTTCCAGTTGAACCCACCATAAGTCATATCAGAACCCGCCATATATTCAAAAGTATCGTCGCTAATAACATCGATGATTGGACACACCACTGTCCTCCTAATTGCACACAGTAATACAAGGAAAGGGATGTTACGAGAGACAGGCTGAAAATATCTACAGCAAAGAGCTTACAATGACTTAATGGATTTGAACAAATTTGTTTTACAATAGGTAAAAAAGCAAGTGCTTGTAATGGAGATAAGGATATTTGATAGCAGCGACAAAATAAATGTTACATTAATTTAAAATCTAGACACTAGTCTGTGTTGGATTTGCTTTCCAAATGATTTAATATTTTTGGATAAACTTATAAAATTATTTAATATTATGAAAACGATTTTAATTTTGTAATATACTGATATATTTTATATATGATTTTTTCATATTCTAATATCGTTAGTGAACAAAATATTTGTAAACGTTCATCTAAAAATTATTTGGAAATCTCGACCAATAATATTAAATTGAGGCCTAAATCTGATTTATTTTAAAACATGCAGCTCCTCTTAAAATTCAATGCACAGATTTCCTTTGTACACAATGATAGCCAATATAACTCATGTGTAATTCTTCTAGAGTGAACAACTTGCATGACATTGTAATATAAAATAATGTTAAACCACAACTAAGTTGAATTAGGGTTACTTTGGGAAGGTAAGTCACAAGACATGTTTCTTATTGCTTGACATTTAGCAAAAATGCATACTTAAATTTTAAGTAACATGCTATGGGTGTTACTATTATTACCTTTATTATTAAAATATGAATTGTAGTGAACTGGAAATGCAACTGGATAAAACTAGGACGCAGGAAACAATACAAGACTCATATTACATATCATAATAAGAGTTTCCAATGCACATTGTATACACACTATTTAGAAATGCCAGCAAGCAACAGTCACTGCTAGTGTATGGATGTTTATATAACAATACCTGCCAACCTTACAAATAGACAGAGGGGGACACTTTGATTTTAGAGAAACTTTTTTGACTTACTAATAGCGATTTATGGAACTAAAATTTTATTTAGAAAAAAAATGATCTTGTTTTTGCAGATTAATTTATAAATAAATTTATTGTAATTTAAAGACACAGTACTGTGGAGCTCTGCCATATACTCAGACACACAAACAATACGGAGACCCTAGAAAAGAGGGACATTACAATAGAAAAAGAGAAAAAGAGACAGATGGAATTGTCCCCAAAATAGGGATTCTCTTCCTAAATACTCTACTCTAATTTGGCCTTAAAGGTTTGTTGTATGCCTTATGCAGTTTGAATAAAAATGGAATTGATTATGTGCTCTAACTCTAGGCTTTTTTTGAATAAATGTGGCCTGCAGAACATCATCCAACATTTACAAGGCACAGTTATTTGCCAGTTTTTGCATGGCAGGAAGATTTTCTTTTTGTGTTAAGTTTTAAACTTTTTTGGATTGAATTGAATGTTGTAACATTCAAAAATTATCTAATAGGAACACTTGCAGAAATGGAAAAAATGATGTCCTTATTTTCGTTTGTAGAATATATTTGTATAAGTTTATAAATATGTGCCAGATGGGCCAGGAGAAAAAAAAGAGTAAGAATCAACACAATTAATTAAAAGCAAGTATGGGTACTAAATGTTAAAAGGGGCACACTAGCAGAATAACCAATTACAGCTCATGTATGTGCTTTTGAGGTGCTATGAGTCTACGGGGGCTGTCTCACAGTTTTGTGTAAAACAATTTGGGAACAGTTTGACAAACTTCATATTAACGTAAACGTGTATAAGGGTTTATTCATGAAGGACTTTCTTTCTAATTGAGAACTTTATTGTATGTATTCCTCCTTAAATGTAAATAAGCCCATGTCAATTGAGATTGACTTTTTTACACAAATTGTTTTGTAAATTAGCATTGGATGCATTGACTTCATAAAGAATACACTAACATAATCATATGCACTTTTTGAATCTCATCAGCTGCTTTTTTCAGCCAGGTAAAGAAAAGTACATTTGCTGATTTCATATTGTAACAGTTCATTATAGGTACATGTTGGGTGAATCAATTGCAACCACTTTGCATACTGCTACTCACACACAAAAATACTACTATGTGAAAATGAGTATCCAAAGAGGTTTTAAAACATTAATTCAATATGCTCTGAATTATGATGGATATTTGCACATTGGGATATGCATTATTTTTCCATTTTCAGGTGCTCTATAAAAACCCTACATATTTATATAGGATTAAATAATTTACATCAAAACAGGTAATTTGCATATCAGGATGATTAAAGTGTATGTGCTAAGATGCTGCTAATTGTTAAATGCCAACACAATATACATATGAAGATGTTCTGAAATTGGGAATGAAGATGTTCTACTAATGTGGTAACTTGCTGCAAATTCAATATTGTGACAGTTTCATAAATAAAAAAAAAGTTTTTGTATCCCACAGGCTGGCAAATTTGAAATCAGAAAATAAAGTGGATTCAATAAAAAAATAAGTGAAAAACAACCGAGTGACTGACTACCTCTGCAACCATTCAAGCAAGCTTTTCTGAAGACATGCAGCATATTTTAACTTAATATTAAAGGTCTGATTAAGGGCCTAATGCACTAGAGCTGAATGTTTTGATGGGTCTAATTACATCAGTATATTAAAAGAACACTCCAAGCACCATAATCCCTACAAATAACTATAGCTTTTATGGTGCCAGGAGTACATTTGCCTGTGTTCTATCAAAAGTCTCTACCCCGTGAAAATCCCCTACCCTTGTCCCTTCTGGTGAGGGGGAATCAGCTGGAGCCTGTGCTGCACATGGATAGCACTCCTGCTGGGTAGGGGAATCTGATAGGCTCTGAGCATGTCCTGGGAACTCAGGACATAGGACATTTAGGGTTAAGTGAGGGCTCAAATTAGGGTTAGGTAAGCTATTTTAACCTCTCTCACACTTTATTCTAACCCTTGGGGCAAGGGTTAAATTAAAGTGTGATATAAATCACAATTTAAAGATATTCGTAAATTTTTCTCTATTGATAAGAGGTCTAAAATAATATAAGTGCTGTCAAGTTTATTGGTTTTAAATTGTGTGGATTGTTTATGTTTATCAATGACACTGGAACATGCAGGCAGTCCAGACTGCCAAAGCACACGTCTTAACGATCATAGATTTAAGCACACTCTGGTACAGCAACATTACATCATTTAACAGACAGTTGCATTTTATTGTGGTTTAACTGCTCTGCAGTTTAATGCTTATTTGGTTTTATTTGGTATAAAACAAAATAACATAAGCACTAAAAGCTCACTGAAGTAGTTATGGTACAAAAGGATACCATCCCTCCAGGCTTTGGGTTGGACTTTTTTAATTTGTAACACATATATAATTGTATGCAGATGTTTGGGCTCCTTTGAACATTTGGTTTATTTTTTATTTTATTTTTACAAGTGAAAAGCAGTCAACACAACAGTACAATACATTTTAATGCTTAGTTTATTTTCTGAATTAAAATAAATTAATCAAACAGTAAATCTGACATATGCAAAAGTTTGGGCACACTTTTAGTTTAACCACTACTGAAATATCATTCATAAATGGAATGTAAGAGGAACTGTTGAATTCAATACAAGAACTGGAAGTCCAAGACAAAACAGCAATGCTTGCACTAACGACTAGTAAGTAACTGTTCTCATTACAATTTCATCTTTCAAGATAACAAAGCCACTTTAACACAAACAAATCCTAAAAATGTTACACAGTTAGTAAAGAAACTGAAATTGAAAGGGTTGGGTATCCCAAAAAGTATCTAAAATACACCTCAAAAACAACCATGAACTACTGGTAACTGTGTTTAATATCCAGAAATATGTATATTTATAAATATGTATATTTATTAAAATAAATACAATTTTGGGGGCGGAGCCTGACCGCAAGACGGAGTGGACGTGGGTTCCATGAGCTCCTGTCCGGCGGGCTGGAAAAAGCCGAATACCGCCGGCCTCGAGGCCCGAAGAAGCACCAGGGTGCACTACCCACGTGAGGGGTGCACCACAGAAGCGAGGCATACCACCCTGACGCCCGTAGGGGCCAGGGGCACTGAAATCCGGGTGCGGCCTACCTGAGCTGATACCTGGGCATAGCGCCCGTTCGCCCCGACCTCAGAGCTCCCAAGCGACGCAGCAAGCACCCTACCCCCCCCCTTTGGACCGGTGGGGGATATCCCGGTCCCCACTGGCCACTCTGAGCCCACTGAGGGCTTACTGACCATGCAGCAGGCAGGGGTATTACCCCAACGAGACGCAGCCAAGATGGCGGCCCAGCAAAGGCCCAATCCAAACGGAACAAGCTCCCGACCGCCAACGCAGGCACTGGAGGCATTTGACAGGCTGTGTACAAGCTTCTGGACGACGCTGTGCAAACGGGGAATGTCTTATAATCAAGCGGTGAGAGCAGTGGCTAAGCTGATCCGCCCGGCGCCGCCACTATGATCCCCGGCCTCAGCCCCCTAGAGTAGTTCACCAGCTACACAGAGGCAAGCGACAGACAAGGCAGGAAAAGGCGCCAAGAGGCTCGGGCATAATCGCCCGCCCCCACGCTCCCAAACAAGCCCCACATACAAATACATCAGCGAATCCAGGCCTCAGAGACCAACACGGCACACGTCTGCCCCTTATGACCACGGGTCGGAATTCAAGAGTCTACCCCACAGCCTACCGAAGAAGCCGTATCCCACTGCAAAGACACCCCTAAGAGAGCTTCCAACGCCAACCTCCGGGACATCCCCACGCTTATGCTACCGCTGAGGGGAATCGGATGACCGAGTACCCATTCCCGCAACTGGGACGTACAGTAGATTAAAGGGGTGGCTGAGCGACTGCTGTACCTGCAAAGAGTCCCTTACCTTCACGCTGTTGCCATATATCACCTCCCACTCTATAATGAACTTACCTAAACAACTATCATCACTGCCGTTAACAGGGATCGGCTGATCCTGATGCTGGACTTACCGCTAGATTCCAGGGCTACCTGCCAGGGACATAACGCTGAGGGTCCATTGCCAACACTCACGGCTGGCTTACCACATTGCTCGACGCAACCGTGACGTTTATATGCCTGCCTGGTTGCAGATTGGGCATCGGCTGATGTTGGCTACCCAGAGGGCTATAACAAAGATACTTCTGCCGAGCATTCTCCGGAGAGCTCCTGCACTCTTGCATGAACATTTTTTCTTTTTCTTTTTTTTTTACTGACCTGATATCTCTTATTTCTCCTTGTTCTTATCAATACATGTCTTACACTCATGCTGTTTAGAATGTCAAATACAGAACCAGTGGTAATTAACCTTATCAGAACAAGTATGGTGCATTAATTATTATCATAGGTTATGCAGATGTAAGTCATAATTTAACCCACCTACTCTTAGTATAACAATGTGCAATCTCTCTCATGTACCATGGCAACGTAACTACGTGTATATCTAAAAAATGGTTGTCCATTATGTTGCGGCATACCAAACTTGTTTGAAATCTCTTGCACCCTAACTGAGCTACTACTCTCCTAACAGCGACTGTATGCATGCTTTAGTTTAACGCAGCGACTTCACTGTGATACAGGAAATATCTAGATAATAAAGCGACGATACTCAACATAAATACCATTGCTAGGCTATAGTTACCAAACCTGTACTTAGCTTGTATTATAAACCAAAAATGTGTGTTTAATCTGATTGCTATACAACAGTTAACCAATATGTGTTTTTTCAACTGTTTGCAAATGCTGTTGTGGCATTATTGACATGCGATTGTAACTTCAAGCACAACAAAAATAAAGAATTAAAAAAAAAAAAAAAAAATACAATTTTAAAAAGTATACATTTTATTTAAAAAATAAAAATAAAAAAACATATATACATTGTTTGTATGCATATTTTTGACACGTGACATAATACTGTTTAAAAGGAACATTATAGTGTATTCCTGAACATATAGTCATAGAATGGCTGTTTAGGTCCCTGGCCCGCTTTGATTGCTCAAAAAAAAAAAAAAAATAAAAAAAAAAAAAAAAAAATAAACTTTTTAAAGTAATTTACTTTTGCATGTACTATTTATTATCTACTCATTTGCATTAGAAATAACAATAGGTGATACTTTGTGTAGCTAACAAGTTGCTTTAAGTAAATTCTTTGAAAAGACTGTGCCCTCATTACCAAATTAGCTATATAAAAGGTGGCATATCATTTCAACCACTTTGTATTAATTCCATCTGCAATGAGACAGCAAGCAAAGATAAAGCAGGGCTTTAGAGATCTCACCTAAGCATGACGTTAAAATACATTTGAACATTTTGAACTATAGGAACAGTATTTGCTTTGAATAAAAAAATAACATTAAAAAAAAAAAAAGGTCTGAAGAGTGAAGCCTGAGCTTAATGGCGGCTGGTCGATATTGGGAGAGCTCCTCACGTAGCTCATACTACCAGTGATTTTCCTGACACTCAGCACACTCACTTGTTCCAATCGATGACTCACCTATAATCAATTACACCTACTTTCAACGCCTGATCAGGTTTCCAGTGGCACCAGCCGCTAATTCTTTTGTTGGGTTAGGCCAGGGGTAGGCAACCTTTTAGCAGCACTGTGCCGATATAGGATTGTGATGTCCTGTAGCGTGCCGATCCTATTTTTTTTATATTGAGGTGTGTATGCAGCCGTATTCTGCTTGTTATTGTTACTGTAATTGCTTTGTATCGTTGTATTTGTGCGTATATGAGCTATTATATTGTATATGTTCATTACTAGTTTATGGTATCGTGTATGATACATATGAATGTGGGCTGTGAATGTGGGCTGTGTATGAGGGCTGTGTATGAGGGCTGCTTGTGGAATTGTCAGTGTGGATGGATATGTCACATTGTGTGTTTGGTAGTGTGTGGGGGCTGTTTGGGGTATTGCATGTGAGAGGCTGCATGTGGGGTTGTGTGCATGTATGTGGATTGTTAGTGGTGTTGCGTTTGTGGGGATTGTGTGTTGTGTGGGCTGTTCATATTATTTGTATGAGGGCAGGGTTATTCTGCATTTCTGTGTATATCTAGCAGTGTGGGTGGGTTCTCTGGGTTCCAGTGGGGACCAGGCTGGCCAGCTACAGGTCAAGGACAGGAGCTGCGATAGCCGTCGAGGGCTGCTCTACTACAGTGTGGATTCCCATTCACAAGTGCTGGGAGAAAGTGATCTGAGATCACTTCCTCTATGTGCTGCAATGCATAAATTGAGGATTGTCCTTCACCACCTCTTCGTATTAGGAAATATCTGAAGTTTTACTGGGATTCCTGATAGGCCAGAGTGCGTTTGGCGCTAGCAGCCTTGAGTGCCGTGCAAAGACACCTCGAGTGCCGTGCATGGCACTAGTGCCATAGGTTGCCTACCCCTGGGATAGGCTATGCCTAGTGAAAGCAGCAGACGGGAGAAGCTTCCGTCTTCTGCCCAGCAGAGAATTACCGTCTCGCTACAACCCTACAGCACCTGGTCGGTCCCCAATGTGCTGACCTAATGCTTCAGTGGACTCCTAACGGTTGCTCTTACCTCACCTGGGAATGCATCGCTACACGCAAAATGGTGGTGGTGCTCCATTCTAGGCACTCTCTGAAACAGACTAGGGTTGCCACCTGGCCGGTATTTGAGGTTGTGTGGCTGGTGCCGGTATAGCAAAAATACAAATGCCGGTATTTTTCGGAGAGGAGAATGTTCTGCAATATCAGCACCGGCCACCAGGAGCTGCATGAAATGAGTGGGAGAAGCAGGAGAAACAGGAAGCATGGCAGCATGACATGAGAACTGAGAGCAGGTACGTGTGTGTGTGTGTGCGCGTGTTTATTCAGCAGTCTGTATGTATTCACCAAAATGTGTGTGCGTGTGTGTGTGTGTATTCAGCAGTCTGTGTGTGTGTATTCAGCAGTCTGTGTGTGTGTATTCAGCAGTCTGTGTGTGTGTATTCAGCAGTCTGTGGGTGTACACACACTGACAGACAGACACACACACAGACACACACACAGACAGACAGACACACAGACAGACAGATAGATACATACATACTTGCTGACACAGACACACACACACGCTGACAGGCACACACACAGACAGGCACTCACAGACAGGCACACACAGACAGGCACACACAGACAGGCACACGCAGACAGGCACACGCAGACAGGCACACGCAGACAGGCACACGCAGACAGGCACACGCAGACAGGCACACGCAGACAGGCACACGCAGACAGGCACACGCAGACAGGCACTCGCAGACAGGCACTCACAGACAGGCACTCACAGACAGGCACTCACAGACAGGCACTCACAGACAGGCACTCACAGACAGGCACTCACAGACAGGCACTCACAGACAGGCACTCACAGACAGGCACTCACAGACAGACAGACACACACTCACAGACAGACACACAGACACACTCACAGACAGACACACAGACACACTCACAGACAGACACACAGACACACTCACAGACAGACACACAGACACACACTCACAGACACACAGACACACTCACAGACACACTCACAGACAGACACACAGACACTCACTCACAAACAGACAGACACACTCACACTCACAGACAGACACACTCACAGACAGACACACTCACAAACAGACACACTCACAAACAGAAACTCACAAACAGACAGGCACACTCACAGACAGGCACACTCACAGACAGACACACTCACAGACAGACACACTCACAGACAGACACACTCACAGACAGGCACACTCACAGACAGGCACACTCACAGACAGGCACACTCACAGACAGGCACACTCACAGACAGGCACACTCACAGACAGGCACACTCACAGACAGGCACACTCACAGACAGGCACACTCACAGACAGGCACACTCACAGACAGGCACACTCACAGACAGACACACTCACAGACAGACACACTCACAGACAGACACACTCACAGACAGACACACTCACAGACAGACACACTCACAGACAGACACACTCACAGACACACACACATACTTGCTGACACGCACACACACACACACTGACATACAGACACGCCACAGCGACTAAATATTTCGCCCTGGCGTCTGGGATGTGCCAGCTCTCTAATTAGTGTGGCCGCGGCCGCCAGCAGGAGCATGAAGGGAGGCGGCCGTCCGCGAGAGCAGGGAGGTAGGCGGCCGCCCTCGGGAGCATTGTGGACAGTGCGCGAGGGAGCAGTACTCTGTAGCTCCTCTCTGCTCCCTCGCACTGTGTAATGATGCCGGGAGCCGGAAGATGACGTCATTCCGGCCCCGGCATCATTACACAGCGCGAGGGAGCAGAGAGGAGCTACAAGCAGAGTACTGCTCCCTTGCACACAGGATGAGCGCAGCCCCACTGGACCCCAGGAAAGACCAAAGGTAGGGAGGCTGAGTGGGTTTCAATTTAAACAAAAATGTGTGTGTGAGAGAGCCTGTCAGTGTGTGTGTGTGTGAGAGAGCCTGTCAGTGTGTGTGTGAGCCTGTCAGTGTGTGTGTGTGTGTGAGCCTGTCAGTGTCTGTATGTATGTGCAAGCCTCTCAGAATGTGTGTGTGTGTTAACGCTTATGTGTGTGTGTAAGTCTGTCAGAGTGTGTACGTGCAAGCCTGTTGTCAGCGTAAGAGTGTGTGTGTGTGTCAAGAGTTTGTGCGTGCAAGCCTGTTGTCAGCGTCAGTGCGCGTTTAGGTACCTGCCCCCTCCGATAGTTTTTACTCACCTTTTTTTCCCATTTTCTCACGTCGTGCCAGTTTCGCCATGATCGTATTGATCTCAGCTAAGCCAATGCTTTCCCCTTGGAAAGCATTGGGAGGATTTTGTGCATCCACAGCAAATGTACCAATCCGCATCTCCTCATAGAGATGCATTAAATTAATGAATCTCTACGAGGAACATTCAGCACCTCCATGCAGAGCTTGGAGATACTGAACCTGGGTGCTGCATGTGGTGCAGCAGTGACCCAGGACTCTCTAGTGACCGTCTGAGTGAAAACTTTGGACATGGAATAATTACAACACATGTAGGGCTGGAATGCAATGAATGAGTGGGTGAAAGTAAAGTGCCACAACAACCAGTGCAGCCATAAGCTAGAAATGCTGGAAAACAAGTACTAATAAAACATGCGTAGTTCATTATCATAACTAAAAGAGACTATATGGTTTGTGCATTACAACTAAAGAATCACAATTCTGAAACAAATGCCATGCTTACTTTTGTGGGTTCTGTGAAATTATAGAAAATTCTATATATGACAGACAATATCAGGTTAATATACAGTTATGGGAAAAAGAAAGTACACCTTCTTTAAATTCTATGGTTTTACATACCAGGACATAATAATAATCTGTTCCTTAAAAGGTCTTAACATTCGGTAAATACAACATCAGATGAACAACACGTCTTGATTTATTTAACAAATGTGGTCCTAAATTTTAACCTTGCAATGTTACGCATTGCCATTTCGTAGATAGGCCAATGCTTAACAATGCAGGGTTAATCTGAGGTCTACCTGACAGCCAGTAAAGGCACTTACACTGTGAGAATGGAGTCAAACTAGGATTAACCACATGACAGTCTATGCCGTAATGCAGTGCAGGATTTTAACACCTGTTGAGGGCATAGACCACCATGCAGTAATGAATAAGTACCAGCAGGTGCTAAATACCTAGTATAATCCAGAGCTAAAAAGCACAAATGGTATTACCAATGATGCAATGCACCCTGTATAAAAAAAAAAAAAAAAAAAGGAACGCCCATAAACTTAACATCAAAAGCTTGGTCTGTCCATAGTTCCAATAAGAGATATGCACCCAGAGAAAACACACATCAGTGGAGAAGAAAAAAGTGGAAATAGCATAGCAAGTCTCCTAAAACCCTTCACCATGCACTCAGTAGATAATTATCCTCACCTTCTGTAGGGACACATGCTTGTGTCCCAAGAGTATTAGCTTACTATAAAAGATAGTAGTTTCAGTGTTTCTAGGTGGCCTGAAGATAATCTGCAATATTGTAATATAGTTGTGCTGTGGTTCCCTGTATCTCGAAATCACACTGCTCACCTTGTAAGGGAACATGCTTTATGTCCAACAGATGTCTTATCATGAAATTCTACATGGTAAAAAAATGTATATTTATTGAATAAAATTATATTCTGAATTGGCACAAATAGTCACAGCCACTCGCTCCAGTCTTGCACCTTCCATTGACAACCAGACCGAATCTCTGTGTGCATGCTACGTCATTCAGTTTGTATTACTGCATCATGTGACTGAGTTTGTCAGAGTCACAGTGATGACTTCCTTTGTCTGTTAAATCTCTGCTGGCATTAAGGATCCTCAGGTTCAACCGCAGTAAACTTGAAAATGCCATTGCCTCCCCACCCCGGGTTTCAGGGTGATTCCCAAGATCTAAGAAGACCCTGGTCTCCATGCTGCATAATTGGTGCTGGGATTTGGCAGCTGCCTAGTACCGATATCTGTTTGCTGGAGCTGCAGCATGAGAGGACGTTCTCCCTCTCATGCTGCAATCACACAGTAAAGAGGGCTCTGTGAGAGCTAGGAAAGCCCTCTGCTTAGGTCAGTACTGACATCAGTGGAAATCCCTTCAGAGGTAGGATTAGGAGGTGGAATTAGAGGGTGGGTTTAAGATGGGGATTAGAGGGTGGATTGGGGACGGGGATTATGAGTAGGCTTAGGTTTGGATTATGGGTAGGAAAAGGGGGTAATGGACTAAAATATGGACAGGAATATAGGTTGGATTAGAGGAAAAGGTATGCATGAGGGGTATCATAATTAAAAACAATAGAAAAATACAAATATAGTTTGTTTGCAGTACTAGGACATATGTGGTCTGTGAATTTCCCCCCAAATAAAGCATTTGTGGGATATTTTTTTTTTTTTTTTTTTTTACTAGTTTGATCTATGTTTGTGATGAAATGGTTATGGGTTGGGGATGTACCTTCTACAAATATATACTTTTGTAGCAGTTTGTGATTTGGTGACTACTATTTAGATTGCGATCCCAGCATGTCAAATTCTGCAAGTTTTATATTTAAAACCACAATTCACTCTTTTCAACATTTGTTTTATAACTTCTAATACTTATTAAAATCCTAGGCATATTAACATTCTGAAAAAATTGGTGAATTAATTTTGAGGTAGTTTTCTTTATTTGCACTTGGTGCTTAGAAATTATTAAATGTAAAACAGTTTTTTTTTCTTAACTTTTTAATATATTATTCCTATCTGATAATCATATCATAACAAAGCCCTATTTTCCCTTTAAACATGATATATAACATTTATGGGTGCACTAAAAATATAAATAAATAATAAAAAAAAAAGTTAAATTGTGGTAGAATGAATATATAGTAAAAGTGCCAAAAAGACCTTACTCAATCGTGTTTCATCTCAAAGAAGCCTTGGTCCTTAATGGGTTGAGCTAAAGTAGTTTTTGTTCTAATAGTGTCCCTTAAATTAAACCGAGCCAGTGCTTCACAACTGGAAGGTAGAAAACTTTTTTTTCCATGAAATATTCCCTTTAAGGATATTATATTCAAGTATTGATCTGAATATACATTTAATTGGGCTGCCAGGAAAAGGTCTGTCAATTACAGATTATGTTCGCTCATAAGTGTTCCTTACACCTTATAAATCTAATAATGCGAACCTCCAAATACAAAGGTTTTCTTTATTGCTTGTGTAAAACAATTCTATGGTGACATTCATCTGACCTTCTAGCACTTTTATTTATTAAAGCTAATAATAGTGAAGCCTGATAGAATTTCATTTTGTAGTACCAGTCATAGCCTTTCACCTTCAATTATGTTTATACTGGAACACCTAATATTAATGACAAGGAGAATCTGTCAACAAATTGCTAAATGTAATGGATTACTGCTACCCAATTAGTAGTTAGTGCACAGCTGAGGCTTTCAGCTCCAGTGCTCAAGTAGAGTGCAGAATTTTCAGCAAATCCTATTAAGATACAATAGTGCTAGGTAAACTATCAACTATAGTGTTTTGAAAATCGACATTATGTTTTATGGATTTACCTTATTTTACAATTGTGTTGAAATGTTGATCTCTATATAAGGGAACTGCTAGTGGACTACCGTAGTTTGAGAAATATTAGTTTGAATTTTTCAATAAAGTGCCCATTAAGCATTGCACATGTAATGTAATTAGACACATCTCTAACAGAGCTGTGTATAATGACTTCAACTTTTTTCTCTTTTGTTGGTTGATTGCCAACACCATAGTTTTTTTTTTTTATCACTGTGGTTGGTTACTTTAATGTTTGAGTTTTTTTTTTTTTTAAGTTAGTCTTTGAGTTTATTTTTCTCAACATGCCTAATGCTCATCGTAATCTCACCTTACTTGTAATAGACAAGACACCCACAACAGCATTTGGTATTATTAGATGCATTTATCAAAACTTCACATGGCTTTGAAAAAGCACTAAAGCACTAAAGCTTGTTTTGTGTTTTTCTAATACATGAGTTTTAGACATCTCTGGACTGAGACAAAAACGCCTTGATGAGTTGTTGTTTTTTGCTTTTTTTCTCACACTCTAAGCTAGCTGGTAAGTTATTTATTTTTATTTTTTTTAACTATCAAGTGACGGCGGTGTCTTTACTGATCATAAAAATGGTGCTTCCGTATTTGTGTGAAATATAGTTAATTGTATAATACCTAAATCCTAAACAGTCAGCGATACATGAGCAGTGGTTCATATAGATAAAATTCACCTAATAGGCACTGTCAAGTACCTGGTGAGGTACATGAACCCATGCTACTCATGACGTGGGCTAGCTGTTCGATAAAAACAAGATTTAAAGGGGAAAGAGGAGACACAAAAAAGAAAAACCTTCTAGTACATTTAAAAGGCTGCTTAATTAGCTGAAGTGTCTACTTGTAATAAATGTTTCTTTGATTGCTGATAATGAAGTGGTGCTATCAAGAGTAATCATTGATTATTCTTTGGCTGGGTAGGCATGACATTGCGGAGTTTCCAATGGATGCTGGTTAAAAAGGACTTTAAACGTATTTATTTTTCATTACCTAACAATTCATGTATAGCTATATATCTAATAGCCAGTAAAGATATTTCCTATACCACAATTAACTTAATCAATCTGCAAAAAAAAAAAAAAAAAAAGAAGGTCCCTGTGTTATCTACACACAAGCAATAATATTTAGAAAAACCTCGTCAGCAAGCAGTCTTTACCTTACATAAAAAAATATATAAGTTAATAAGTTATACTATCCTTCAGTATCATGGGAAAAATACTGAGCATTTTACAGTAAGAGTGTATTATAAAATGCTGTTTTGTCTTCTGAATCTGCAAATCATTTATGAAGATATGCATTATGCCCAGAAGGAATAGATCACTTATTTCCAGCATATTTTTGCAATGAATGCAGAGGATTAAATTTACAATATAAATATTTAAAACGGAGAATAAGTATACATAAAAAAAATATACTGACCTTAAATAAAGAAATAACTAGAAAATAGTGTTAATGGTTTCACAGTTACAAGCACAATGTGTATAATGTTGGTTAAAAATACAAATTAGCTTGCTAAGTGGGAAGTTTTGAAAAGATTACAACTGAGTTATAGCATTCATAGCCAAAGTAAAAAAGACATGAAGAAACTTTTAAACACAAATTAACATTTTAACATTTAGACCAAATAATATTAGTTATTTTATTCAAAATGAATATGGGGTAAAAACATTAAAAGAGAGACTGCATTTAATATACCGTATATACTCGAGTATAAGCCGACCCGAATATAAGCCGAGGCCCCTAATTTTACAACAAAAAACTGGGAAAACGTATTGACTCGAGTATAAGACTAGGGTGGGAAATGCAGCAGCTACTGGTAAATTTCTAAATAAAATTAGATCCTAAAAAAATTATATTAATTGAATATTTATTTACAGTGTGTGTATATAATGAATGCAGTGTGTGCGTATGAATGCAGTGTGTGCGTATGAATGCAGTGTGTGCGTATGAATGCAGTGTGCGTATGAGTGCAGTGCGTGTATGAATGCAGTGCGTGAGTGCAGTGTGTGTGTGTATGAGTGCAGTGTGTGTGTGTATGAGTGCAGTGTGTGTGTGTATGAGTGCAGTGTGTGTGTGTATGAGTGCAGTGTGTGTGTGTATGAGTGCAGTGTGTGTGTGCAGTGCGTGTATGAGTGCAGTGCGTGTATGAGTGCAGTGCGTGTATGAGTGCAGTGCGTGTATGAGTGCAGTGCGTGTATGAGTGCAGTGCGTGTATGAATGCAGTGTGTGAGTGCAGTGTGTGTGTGAGTGCAGTGTGTGTGTGTATGAGTGCAGTATGTGTGTGTATGAGTGCAGTATGTGTGTGTATGAGTGCAGTGTGTGTGTGTATGAGTGCAGTGTGTGTGCGTATATATTAATTGAATATTTATTTCCAGTGTGTGTATATAATGAATGCAGTGTGTGTGTATGAGTGCAGTGTGTATGAGTGCAGTGTGTATGAGTGTAGTGCGTGTATGAGTGCAGTGTGTGTGTGTATGAGTGCAGTGTGCGTATGAGTGCAGTGTGTATGAGTGCAGTGCGTGAGTGCAGTGCGTGAGTGCAGTGCGTGAGTGCAGTGCGTGAGTGCAGTGCGTGAGTGCAGTGTGTGTGTATGAGTGCAGTGTGAGTGCAGTGTGTGTGTGTATGAGTGCAGTGTGTGTGCGTATATATTAATTGAATATTTATTTCCAGTGTGTGTATATAATGAATGCAGTGTGTGTGTATGAGTGCAGTGTGTATGAGTGCAGTGCGTGTATGAGTGCAGTGTTTGTGTATGAGTGCAGTGTTTGTGTATGAGTGCAGTGTGTGTGCGTATATATATTAATTGAATATTTATTTTCAGTGTGTGCGTATGAGTGCAGTGTGCGTATGAGTGCAGTGTGTATGAGTGCAGTGCGTGAGTGCAGTGTGTGTGTATGAGTGCAGTGTGTGTGTATGAGTGCAGTGTGAGTGCAGTGTGTGTGCGTATATATTAATTGAATATTTATTTCCAGTGTGTGTATATAATGAATGCAGTGTGTGTGTATGAGTGCAGTGTGTATGAGTGCAGTGCGTGTATGAGTGCAGTGTTTGTGTATGAGTGCAGTGTGTGTGTGTATGAGTGCAGTGTGTGTGCGTATATATATTAATTGAATATTTATTTTCAGTGTGTGTATATAATGAATGCAGTGTGTGTGTATGAGTGCAGTGTGTATGTATGAGTGCAGTGTGCGTATGAGTGCAGTGTGCGTATGAGTGCAGTGTGCGTATGAGTGCAGTGTGCATGAGTGCAGTGTGTGTGTATGAGTGCAGTGTGTGTGTATGAGTGCAGTGTGTGTGTGTATGAGTGCAGTGTGTGTGCGTATATATTAATTGAATATTTATTTCCAGTGTGTGTATATAATGAATGCAGTGTGTGTGTATGAGTGCAGTGTGTATGAGTGCAGTGTGTGTGTATGAGTGCAGTGTGTGTGAGTGCAGTGTGTGTATGAGTGCAGTGTGTGTATGAGTGCAGTGTGTGTGAATGCAGTGTGTGTGAATGCAGTGTGTGTGAGTGCAGTGTGTGTATATGAATGAAGTGTGAGTGTGTGATGCAGTGTGTGATGCAGTGTGTGTTTGTGTATGTGTTGGTGGGGGTCGGCATTTGATATATTATTAATTATTATTATTTTTTTTTTTTTATATTATTATTTTTTTTTGTATTATTATTTATTATTTAATTATTATTAAAAAAAAATTTAATTATCTTTTTTTTTTCGTCCCCCCTCCCTGCTTGCTAGCTGGCCAGGGAGGGGGGCTCCTTCCCTGGTGGTCCAGTGTCATTGGTAGTTCAGTGGGGGGAGAGGGGTGCTGGCAGAGCTGTACTTACCTTTCCTGCAGCTCCTGTCAGCTCTCTCCTCCTCCGCGCGGTCTGTGCAGCTCCCTCTGTCAGCTCCCAGTGTAAGTCTCGCGAGAGCCGGGGCTCTCGCGAGACTTACACTGGGAGCTGACCGAGGTGCTGAACGGACGGCGCGGAGGAGGAGAGAGCTGACAGGAGCTGCAGGAAAGGTAAGTACAGCTCTGCCAGCACCCCTCTCCCCCCAGTCTGTATTATGGCAATGCAAATTGCCATAATACAGACTCTGACTCGAGTATAAGCCGAGTTGGGGTTTTTCAGCACAAAAAATGTGCTGAAAAACTCGGCTTATACTCGAGTATATACGGTAATATGCATTTTTTTTTTACCTCAAATTGTTTAATTGTTAATGCTTTACATACCAATATACACACACTTATTAAGATAAATGTTGGCATTTGCAGAGTTTAATATTAAAGGAACACTATAGTCACCTGAAATTCTACAGCTAAATGTAGTGGTTATGGTGTCTATAGCCTGTCACTGCAGGCTTCTCGGATAAAAATAAGTGTTTACATCGCTGCCCAGTAACACCTCTAGGCGCAGTCACACAGACTGCCATTAGAGGTACTTGCTAACATAATGTTGCACAGTGTGCAGCACTAGTGTTCAGTGTCTCCACACTCTGCATGGAGATACTAAAAGCTTTCCTATAGGAAAGCTTTGGAGTGTCTGAAATCATTAAGATTGAAGGCGGAGCCAGCCGCTGTGAAACTGGCACAGCATGGTAGATATGTTGAGTAAAATCATCTTTTTACTGAGAGTGAGGTGGGTCAGACACCTCAACAGTCACTTCAGGACTATATTGTCAGAAATAATGTTTTGTATCCCTGACAATATAGTGTTTCTTTAAGCATGCTTGTGCATACTTCCATATTTCAACATTGGGATGGGGTGGTCCTTCAGCCACACTTGTGTACCAGAAGCACTCACACCTCCAGTATAAAAAAAAAAAAAAAGTATAATTATACAAAATTATTCTGTAAAATTCATAAACAAAAGAAAAGGGTGTTCTATAGCTTCTCAAGTATCCATGAGAAGCAAGATGATGATGACTTTTATCAGAAGCAAAAAGACTGAATTCCAAATCAGAACAAACTTGCCAGCTCAGAACTACTGAAACAGAAAGCTTGATAAAACTAGCATTAATTTAAATATTTGATAACACAAGTCTTCAGTTAAGGAACGCAAAGATCAGAAACACTACTATAGTAATACTAGTGGTAGTGGTGGTAGTAGTACTAGTAGTGGTAGTAGTAGTAGGAATATATCCATTAAAAACATGTAAAAGCCTTACCGGTCATGCTTGATTCGTGCCAATAAAGGCTCCAGCCATCCAACCGTGCACTCACAATGTGCATCAAGAAAAGTAATGACTTGCCCTTTGGAAGCAGCAGCCCCTTTTAACCGTGCTCTAATTAATCCTGATCGTTGTTCCATCCGAATTACATGAACAGGAACTTTCATTTTTTTCACATAGCTTTCCAGTGGTCTCTTCAAGAAATCTAAATTAGGATTGGGAAAGAAATAAGAAAAGCAAATAAGGGACTGTCATAACAAAATCAAAAACAACACAAAGATAACGACTGTGAATTTGTAAAAACTTTCAAGTGACACTATAATCACCAAAGCTACTTTAGGAAGAACATTGTATTGATTGAGCCTAAAAAGTTTGCTTCTGTATTTGTGTACTTCAAAAATTATCAGTGGTACTGTTTTGTACACAAAGCACCCATTGACGCAGACCTCTTTTTTTTTTCCCTTATTACTGGATATATTTCTGTACATTGTTGGAACTACAGTACGAGGATCTTGCAGCACAGTCTAGTATAATTTATATTTTATGTTAACTCTCTCCGCATTTTTTTCCTCAGGTACTGCATTTACTTTGACCTCCTTTCCCTTTTGTTTGTCACATCAAATTTAACTGCCTACTAGTGGTTTCCTCTTTCAGAATCGGTTTTTCTTTTCTTAATTTCTGATACAATTCTCTTTAAAACAGAAGACAAAGTAGGGATTAATTTGGCTCGTGTATTTATTTCTACACCTGACAGTATTGACAAATGGTGGATTTTGAAGGAACACTTTACTGTTAGGAATACAAAGTTGGCCCCTCATCCCCTAAGAAAGGATTAAAACCTCTTTAACCACTTACCTGATTCCAGCACCAAGCTCCTTCAGCACTGGCGCCATCTCCTTCAACGTCAGCACGAAGGTGAATTAATGCTTTCCCTATGGGGATTTGCAAGACACTGGAAGTCCTCCTCCACAGTGCGTAGTTTAACAGAGTTACACTCTGTGAAACTGCAGGAAGTGCCACTAATGCCTGACTGGCAGATAACCACTAGTGGCAGTCTTAACTATGCATCGCAAACATAGCTGTTTTTATAAAACTGCAATTTTTTACATTGCAGGATTAAGAGGACAGGAACACTGCACTCAGACCAATTCAAAGACATTAAGTGGTATTGGTTTCTGTAGTGTCCCTTTAAGGCCAGCTCTACTTCCTTTGCTAGCTTGACAAACTTGACAAAGGAAGTGGAGCTTGCTTTAAGCTCCACCGTTGTCAAAATTAGCAAGCAAAGGGAAAAAATACATAAGACAAGGAAGTCCCACTTTGTTTTATGATTTAAAGCAAAAGATATTGGAAATTAAGAAAAGTGGAATGGGTTCTGAAAGAGGAAGAGAAGAGGAATATGTTTGAAGTGACAGAGCCACTTTAAATGAAAAAACATGATTACAGATTGTACAAACATAATGCTGCATGTAAAGATTGCCTTGCGAATGTAATAGTATGGTATTAAGGAGATTACAGGTAGGATCTATATGTAAAGGCATAACACACTGGCCTAAGTTGCTATTACAAATTGCATGGTTCAACATAATTTACTTTCTATTTTATAAAATAGTTATTGATCCATAAAATATTTTATTAGCTTATACTTCATGTATTCTTGAGAACTCTGTGTACATAGCAATTCAAGAATGGAACTATGTCAAGCTCACAATCCCCTTCCATGCCTGAATTCAGAGATTTATTTTCAAAACACAGTTTTGTGGAGGCCTCTCAGAACTCGTCATTCTTCACTCCACATGAAAATAAGGGAGGAAATCTCACGGCTACAAGCCAGCTAAGGTAAATCATATATGAATATGGAAAACTCGCAAGAGAACAGATGGCACAAGAAAAAACACCGCAAACCAGGAGAGAACTTGCAAATGTCACCTACATTTTTACCATTATAAAATCTATTTTATCTATTAACACTTGAAATTTTAGCAAAAATCTATGCACTTCCACAACCAGTTAAGAGCATAATGAAAACTCCTTATTGAATTCCATCTTAATTCTGTACATCATATTTTATAATGGGTGCAGTAAATAATGCATATAGGTTAGAGGTAAACACACAATGCACTTAGTTTAATGTATTACACTGGTGGAAAGTCATCACTGCCAACATTTACAAAACTGATATATCAGTTTTTAAAATGGTAATATAATAGAAAGATTTATAGTTCACTGTTATAGCAGATTGCATTTAAAGTACCACTAAAGTCACACAGACCAGTTCATCTCAATGAAGTGTTCAGGTACAGTGGTCCTGTAGTTTTAATCTTTCAAGGTAAAACATAACCAATTTAATGTCAGCCACTAGAGGTGCTTCTGCTGTAACAAATAACGTGATGTTGCAGCTCATAGGAAAGCATGTTCATTGTGCATCAGGTACCCAATACTCATTTATAAGGAGAATTGAATTGGGACAGTAATGCAAAAACCTTATTGAAAACATTGCAAGAGGCAGAGAGGTCAGCAGATCAGAGGGAGTCTTAGCTCTAGGAAAAGGTGGGTAAAATAATTTTTCAATATATCTTTTGTGCAAACGGGAAGGGGGGATGATTAATCCAACTATGGACTAGCATAAGAGAGGGCACAATGAAAAGGAATTTATCCTTTTCATAGATTTAGTGAATCCCTCACAATGAAATGTTTTCTTGCCACAGTCCTGCACCACTAATGATAATCTCCCAGCAAATTCAAAGCTGCTCATAGAGTAGCATTGGAACACAGTGTGCATGTGTGGCATTTGCTGCAATCCACTCATTGAAGCTCATACTTCTCTATGAGAAGTAATCAGTTCCATGTTGAGTGAGGAAGTCAACTCTACGAGCGGACAACCAATGGGCCCTATAAAAGAGGTAATTTCTCTTGAAATTTGCACTTCTATGAAATAGTTGAGACATACTGCTAGTCAAGAATAAGGGGTGTAGAGTGTCCCTTTAACTTAATAAGAAAATAATCGATTTGACTAGATGAGTTTAGAATAACATTTAAAAAAAAAAGAAATTTCCTATTGAAAAAAACAAAACAAAATATATATATATATATATATATATATATATATATATATATATATATAAATAAATAAATATATATAAAATTGATTTAGGAGTTAACAAAATGCTCACAGCCATTTTTTCCCCTCCTCATTTAAAGAACTTATTTTTGAATTGCATCAATGCTTTCCAAAGCTGTGAACAATGCTCCCATAAATTCGAAAACCGAGTGACATCTGTGGTCCAGTTTTTACATTCCCCCAGCAAAGGGCGAAACACACTCGTTCATGGAATAACCACAATTACAATATGAACTGTAGTTATAGTGAAGCTAAACAGGAGAACATTTGGAGACACCCGTCTTTCAGTTCTCAGCAAATAGAGTTTGACAGGTGTGGAAGTGACATATTTACAGAGATTTACATATATATATATATTTTTTTAAATCTATACAATTTTAAAGCGATTCTAGCACACTTCAAACTGAAGTGTTGCAGCTTTTGATTCCCGCTAACACCTGAAATCATACATTTCAAACCAGTCAGCAGTTGTAAAAAGTGTCATGTCTTTACTGTGCATAACAGCCTCTTTACTAATGCAGTCAATAACATGTGAATATTCAGAGGGAATTTGCAGAGGCACTTTGTGTTTTTAGAGGTATGTTGATTTTTTTTAATTGTATTTATTTTTTTATTTTTATTTTTATTTTCTCTTTTTAAATAGGAGCATACAGAGCTGTGCCATTTGTGATATGGACGAGAAAGAATAAGAGCTCAAACGTGAGAACATTTTAACTTTAATAAAGCAATCACTCATTCCATACGCAAGATATCTTGTTGATAATGTTTACTCTTTAATCTGATACTTGAATAAAATACTTAAATATACTGTATCTTACTTTTATTTGAAAGCACTGCAAGGGTCATTTAGTATATATTTTCTTTTCTTACATAATTCATATTGGTTTGTTCTTTTTTTATGCTGAAATACATTTGAGTCACTAATTGAATAACTATGAAAATCTGTCTCTTTGATGTGCACCTCTGTAATTTATGCAGATACAGATGTGGTCTATTATTTTTATTTTTCTACTAACCTTCACTTTAACATCCCTTTTCTACCATCAAATAAATATTGGAAGGAACTGAAATAAATGTAATGAAAAAAACAGCATTGGATTCTTTAATAATAAAAACACGGGGCATGGATACATTAGATAAGGAAACAGCTAATATGAATACCACAATTATCTATTTTTTCCATTGGAAGGAAGGAATGTTTATTGAAATGTGCATGAAGCAACAGGAAATGAAACAAAATACGTTTTATACTACTATCATACTACCTGAAAATCTCTAGTGAGAGTTTCCTCCCATTACATTGGAAGCCTCAAATGCACAGCGCTGTCTCTGCCTGCTCCAGTAGCAAAGACAGCGACATATCCCATCTCATGAGCATTAATCAGAAGACAGGATGTGATATCACCGCATCCCTGCATCCAGTGGTGCAAGGGGCTGGGAAGCTACAGATGTGGAGTCAACCAGACCCCAGATAATTCCAGAAAAGTAGGCAAAATGAGGGTGCCAACTGCCAAGCTTAAAACATATAGGGGGAGAATGGTGAGGAAGGAAAAGGGGAAGGAGGGAAAACACTGTCTAAACCTATTCTGAAAATGTACAGTCATTCTCTACATTAGATAGAAACCCAGCTTTGCAGTTCCATGTGACAAATGCACATTGCGTTGCTTGGAGCTCTGTGATATACTCATACACACTACAGATTACCAGGATATTATTAGTGATACTCTCATATGCACTTTCCAGGTTACAGTACAGGATAAAACAGCCTGGCTCAGCCAGTGTATACACATACAGTGTTAAAAAAATGAAATACACTGATATATCACAAAAATATACTACACCACACAATTTGATGGTAATGAGAATTCTATTATTACAAAACTCAGAAAAAATAACCTTTGACTTCAGTTTCTAAGCACATGTAGTTAAAATAAATAGATCTAAGTTAAAAAAAAAAGTAAAATATACATATTTAGTGTACTGCATGGAAACACAACATTCATATGACATTTTTAACATCACAATCATCATCTATTCATGATCCACCTATCATGAATTGGTCTGCTGTAAAAATAATTGTAAATAATTATAACCACATTAAAAGCAAGTGGTAGTGTGCCTGTTTAATACATTTTGTAGCTATGGGTATTATGAGTAAACAGACATTTAACAAAACAAAACAAAAAATACAGATTACAGATCTTCAAGCAATAATTTTGGCTATATCTCCATGTACCCAAATGTATAACTATAGCAGCAATGGAAGAAACTGAAGATGATTTGAGCTTTATGTGAGTAATATTTTAGCAATCGTAATGTGTGAAGAAGAGTAATGATCCTTAGATTGTATTGTTCAAATGTACTGTGATTTACGACGACGGATGCTATAAAATAATTATTCTGCTAATGTATAGTCTACACTTTTTAAGGTTCTCCAAGATTCTGCATATTTAACCATTTAAGGACAGATGTATTGCTCATTTTCTTAACCAAAACAAAACCCAGAATTTCTACAATCTCTGTCCGTATTTGTTTTACCATCATTTAAGGATTCTATTTAAATGCCCCATACATATTATGTATTTTTTTAACCCCTTAATTACACATGACATGTGTGACATGTTATAATTCCCTTTTATTCCAGAAGTTTGGTCCTTAAGGGGTTAAAGGATAGAAATGGCTTTTATTTAATATCATATATTATTGCTTAAACAAATGCTAAAGGTATACCTACCCCAATATGAACCTTAATCCTACACTAACCTTAAAACAGTATTAAGCCTAAATCCAGCACTAATCCTTACCCTAACCCTACAGTTAACCATAACCCTACAGCTAACACTAACTCGAACCTACTCTTACTACTAAATCTGCTGCTAAGAGTTCATCAGTCAATATGGGGCCACTAAAAATCACCCCAGCTGACAGAGGGTAGCCCCAGGTATCCATTGATGGACCATCCCTGGGTCTTCTGGTGTGAGCAGGGATTTAATCCTATCACACCGTGATTTCTTTATAGGCATTTAAATTCCTTTTTAAAGAGCTTATTGCAGCATATCAAAAAGTCTGGGAATACTATAGAAGGCACAGGCTGACATATCTGAGCAGGGATTTAACCCTGTTTACATAAAAATTGCAGGATGTGTCATTAAGCCCTAAAATAAGTAAAATCTGTTATAGTTAGGATGTACGGATATGTCCTAACATCCTTAAATTGTTAAATCACATAAGAGTATTATTTAAAACTAACTCTAGATCATTTCATTTGTAAAACATGAAGTGTATTATTTCCGATTATTTAATATATACACTTTACAAAATTATAAATGCAGCACTTGTTTTTGCCCCATTTTTCAAGAGCTGAACTCAAAGATCTAAGACTTTTTCTGTGTACACAAAAGGCCTATTTCTCTCAAATATTGTTCACAAATCTGTCTAAATCTGTGTTAGTGAGCACTTTTCCTTTGCCGATATAATCCATCCACCTCACAGGTGTGGCATATCAAGATGCGGATTAGACAGCATGATTATTGCACATGTGTGCCTCAGGCTGGCCACAATAAAAGTATTTTTTTACAATCTGCAATATTGCTGTTGATTTCTTTTATTGTGCGGTCCCTGATGAAGTTCCTGTGTTGAACGAAACGCGTTGGACCTATTGCTGCACTTTTATATTTTATCTTTATGGTGTTGTATCACCTTTTAAAAAGAATAAAATTACGAATATTTTTCTACTACTACTCACCTGGAGTCCTGTGTCCCATTGGCTACTCGACATTATCAAAGGATACCAGCATCCCCCCATAATTCCTGGGGAGGCACCTTGAATGCTCTTTTATCTCCACTATCTCGTGAGTGCATCCATTTAAGCGCACATTTTCACTGTATATACTGTATCACACTATTGTTTTTTCTTTGTATGTTCCCCCCATAGACTGTACAGCCGTATCCCATTTCTGCTTGTGGTTCTATACATATATATGATCGTTTTGGGTGGATAACGATCTTGGGAGGCTACAGACTGATTGGAGTTAAGTAATTTGATATTTAACACTTAACCATGTAGTTGTTCTGTTTTGTTGGCCACAATAAAAGGCCACTCTAAAATGTGCAGTTTTACTGTATTGGGGAGGTCCGGGGGGTCTGAAAACAGTCAGTATCTGGTGTGACCACCATTTGCCTCATGCAGTGAATGAAATCTCGTTCACGTTGAGTTTATCAGGTTGTTGATTGTGGCCTCCTCTTTAATGGCTGTGCGAAGTTGCTGGATATTGGCAGGACCTGGAACACGCGGTCGTATACGCCGATCCAGAGCATCCCAAACATGCTTAAAGGGTGACATGTCCGGTGAGTATGCTGGCCATGCAAGAACTGGGATGTTTTCAGCTTCCAGGAATTGTGTACAAATCCTTGCAACATGGGGCCATACATTATCATACTGCAACATGAGGTGATGGTCGTGGATGAATGGCACAACAATGGGCCTCAGGATCTCGTCACGGTATCTCTGTGCATTCAAAATGCCATCAATAAAATGCAACTGTGTTCGTTGTCCATAACATATGCCTGCCCATAACCCCACCGCCACCATGGGCCACTCGATCTACAACACTGACATCAGCAAACTGCTAACCCACACAACGCCATACACGCAGTCTGCCATCTGCGCTGTACAGTGAAAAATTTGATTTATCCGGGAAGAGAACACCTCTCCAAAGTGCCAGATGCCATTGAATGTCAGCCTTTGCCCACTCAAGTCGGTTTCGATGATGAACTGCAGTCAGGTCGAGACCCCGATGAGGATGACGAGCATGCAGATGAGCTTCCCTGAGACTGTTTCTGACAGTTTGTGCAGAAGTTCTTTGGTTATGCAAACTGATTATTGCAGCAACTGTCCGGGTGGCTGGTCGGAGGTGAAGATGCTGGATGTGGAGGTCCTGGGCTGGTGTGGTTACACATGGTCGGCGGTTGTGAGGCAGGTTGGATGTAGTGCCTAATTCTCTGAAACGCATTTGGAGACTGCGTATGGTAGAGAAATGAACATTCAATTCACGGGCAAAAGCTCTGGTGGACATTCCTGCAGTCAGCATGCAAATTTCACGCTCCTTCAAAACTAGTGACATCTGTGGCATTGTGCTGTGTGATAAAACTGCACATTTTAGAGTGGCCTTTTATTGTGGCCAGCCTAAGGCACACCTTTGCAATAATCATGCTGTCTAATCAGCATCTTGATATGTCACACCTGTGAGGTGGATGGGTTATCTCGGCAAAGGAGAAGAGCTCACTAACACAGTTTCTATGAACAATATTTGAGAGAAATAGGCCTTTTGTGTACATAGAAAAAGTCTTAGACCTGTGAGTTCATCCCATGAAAAATGGGGGCAAAAACAAAAGGTGCGTTTATAATTTTGTTCAGTGCATATAACCCATGTTTAGGTTAGATGATTTGTTTTCTAAAATTGTCACTTTACCTCATACCTCATGTGTACCAGTGACCTGCTCCAACAACATACAAATATAAAACAAGTTGAACCACAGCAAAATTAGTTTTGCCTTTACTTAAAGGATATTCACAACAATATATATAGTTTCCTGGAAGCAGAAAGGTTCTCTTGTTTTAATTTAAAGGGTAACTTTCTTTTCTCTTAAATTTATACCATTGAAATAAAATGTGTGTTAATCAAGTGCTCAGTTTACTTTTAAAAATATCAAAAATTTGGGGGTCGTGGCCTACAGCGCTTGCAAGCAGACGTGTCTCCCTTGAGCTCCGTTCGAGCCGGGAAAAGAAGAAAAAAAAAGCCACTAAAACGGTAATCCCAACGACCACACCGACACCCCCCACACAAAGAGGCTATGGGGCGCAAACACAAGAAGCCACATCACCTGGCAGCTCCCCGGCAGCAAGATATTCGGCTCTCCTTTGAGAAGCCGGCGTCACAGGGTTCGCTGGAGCCATCAGAGGCCTCCCAGGAGGAGGAAGAACCGCTGAGCTCTCCCCTCTCAGGAGCGGAGTCTGAGCGGTCGGACACTGACAATGAGGATGAAACACCCTCCACAAAAGGGGATATAAGGAGGCTACTGACTGACCTCTGGAAGGTTTGGAAGGAAGACCTCACAGCAGCCCAAGCTGAAATAGGGGAGATCCGTCACAGGGTGCAGGAGATGGAAGGTAGGGAGGCCTCCAGAGACAAACACATACAAACCACCGACACCAAACTGGACAGCCTCTCCTCCCAGGTCCAACAGCTGACCCAAGCAGTGACCACCCTGGAAACATGCCACAGACAAAAAAATCTGCGTCTCAGGGGAATCTCAGAACAAGTACCTGATGAAACGATACTCACCTTTGTGAGAGACCTAATAGACACCATGGTCATGAGGGACCATCCTCCCCAAAACACGATCACCTCCGCATTCAGAGTGAGAAAATCAGCTGCGGCTCCAAGTGACGCGCCCAGACACGTAATAGCCATAACCCGGGACATCACAGTGAAGGCGGCGGTTATGAAGTGCTCCAGAGAACGGGGAACGATACAATACAAGGGCCAGGCGGTCTCCTTCTATGCGGACATACCATTCTCTGCCATAGCGGAAAGGAGGAAGCTAGCTCCCACTGCCAGAAAGCTCAGAGATCACTCTATACGGTACCGCTGGGGACTAGGGTGATCCCTGGTGGTGACCAGTGGAGACATTACAGCAACACCGACATCAACAGGATCCAGAGCCACTGATGCAGAAACTCGGGCTGAGAACCCGCACAAGAGCAGCCACCACAGAGACTGCAACCAGCGACACCGTTGGGTCCCAACAGAAGGTTAAATCTCCCCCCCCCCCAAAAAAAAAAGGCACAGCCCCCACAGAGAGACAAGAACACCAGTACAAACAAACCCTGGCACTCGGTCGGGCACCTCAAAATTCAGAGACTCACATAACGGGACTCGAACCAAGCTGGCACTACACCGCGAGCTATGCAAGCCTGTTAAACCTCCTTAAACCACAGTTGCCCCAACATGTAAAGCTCAGTAATGGCCGTATACTAAAGAGTTCTACTGCTTTTATGATATCCTTGGTTCTGCATCGCCCATACATATTGTTTCCTTATGTAATAACGTTTCTTATGACATACTCAAAATAACAATGATGGTATAGACAAATGTTATTTATTTCATACAGTCAACAGTGTTAATACGCCAGTGTATAACTTTACTACGCAGATTATAGTACAGATGTTTCACGATAAAACTTTCAATAAAATTCAAATTAAAAAAAAATATCAAAGATTTAAGGAATATTATAGGGTCAGGAACACGAACATGTATTCCTGACCCTATAGTGTTTAACCCACCATTTAGGTGGCTTGCCCCCCCTTACCTCCCCTATAAAGTTTAAAACTCACCTTATTTCCAGCGGTCCGTCGGTGCTGGCTCTGGCCCCTTTTTGTCATAATCAAAATGGCCAATCCAATGCTTTCCCATAGGGAAATCCCATTGGACTGGCTAAAACCGGCATGGGGCTGTGAAAAGGCAGTGTCTGCATGAAAAAGGCCTGAAGGGAACCATTATACTCACCAGAACAACTACATTAAGCTGTAGTTATTCTGGTGACTATAGTGTCCCTTTAACAAACATCAAATTCCATTCTAACAAGGCAGAGGCAGGAATAATGTTGCATATGAGGAGGAGGAATAGAAACACTGTTTCATTGCTCCTTTTTGCTGTATGCTTTCTCTATGATGCCTGCTAAATGCAAAGGACTGATCTTTTCAAAAGTGATTGACAGGGAGGCACAGTTGCAAGATAAAGAAAAATACTAAAATACATATATATATATGTTAAAAGGCCTGAACTTGTGGAGGCCTGAATTTGTGGGAGGAGTAAGTCCCCTACTTAAACTCCCAGCCCCTACTCACCTCTGCCTTTCAGCTGATTGTTTTGTCCCCATAGCAACAAGCACTTCCTGTCCAGCTTCCCTCCAGAATTTTTTCCTGTTTCCAGCAGTCAGACGTCCAGACCAGTCCTCTGTCCGTTTGAGGCCTTCCACTCGGTTCCCGGTCAAGGTACCCGGTTTCCGGTCACGAGACCGGCACGTTCACGTAAGTTAGGCGTAGGAAATAGCGCCCCGCTATTTCCCGCCGTTCGGGCCTAAAAACGTAGGGGTAGGCTCCCTCTATCATATTCGTACAAATACACGCTTTTTTAACCGATTTCAGTGTTCACGCCAAAACAGACGAACGCTCGGCACTTTATCACTGCTTTTACATATTTGTACGGAAACTACCTAATCTATTATTATTTATATACACAGTAATATTATTACGGGCATTCTCTTATTTCCGTTTGGTCACCCAGGACCAATCTATTTCGTACGATTAAAACACAAACACCTTGCTCTAAATCCATATTCGGCTAGTTCTTATTCAAATAGGCTACAGTATGCACTAAGTTCTATTTCACGAATTCTACTTTTCTTTACGTATATTCCCTGTTCGGTCATATTGCTACTGATACCTTTTTTTGTCAGTTTGGGGATATAATTAGCTTGTTTAAAAATCTGCCTTGTGATTTTCTTTCTATGTTAACCAGTTAATTTGTTTTACTACTTTTTAAAATATCCACGTCTATCATAAACGTACAGTTTCTATACACTGTGGCAGGATGGCCAGGCTCTTCACAAACTTCAAATGCAACAGTCAGGATAAAATAGTACTGCAGTTTATTGTCACTTTCCACAATATATACAAGGTTGTGCTCTCCCACAAAATAAAACAAAAAGAAAATAAATCCTACTCCAACTTGGAGACTTACTAAACAGTATTACTAACTATCCAACTGGCCAGCTAATCTAGTTCCCAGTTTTAAACAAAATGAAATACAGCACTTTAAGCAGGTTTCACACAGTACCTTTGTCTCAGGCTTAACTGCCTCCTCTCTCCCAGCTGTTAGACTCTCTGTCTTCAGAGGCTAACCTTTTAAAACCCTAGTGCTGGTTAATTACATTCACCTGGTATATAACATTCAAGGGGTGACTCCCACCAATTAACCCCATCATGCTGGGAATAGAGAGCACTCCAATCTATTACTAACATAGAAAGCCTCTCTGACCTTGCCACAACACATATTTACCTATTAAACACTTCATTTTGTCACATATACTAATAAATACTGTTTATAAACACAATATCCGGCACATAAACGTCTGTACTATTCATTTTCCATATAATCACGCTGTCACATATTTTTGGCTTTACAGACTGCATCGGTTTCTCGCTTTTTCTGCGCTAAAGTTGTTTATTTCAAGGTCTTTTATTACAGGAACAGGTATTGTATTTTATCACTTTGCATTATAAAGTCATAGGCCTAAAATGTTTACATATTGGGTTTTATTACTTACCTCCACACCTGTCGTTAACTATGGAATTTTTCTTCGGTTAACCCTTAGCTCCAGTATTATTCTAGGCTTCCCCCGGTTCTACACAGTTAAACCGTTTCGCATTACGTAATTTCTTTATGTCAAACCAAGGTATAGTTCACAACTCGTTTGTTACTACACCTCATATAAAACCTATCACGGTCTCAAGTTCATTACTACTTTTCCACAGGCTTACGCCCACGGTACGTTAATTCTTTACTATTATTTCTACTCAGACATACGATCATACAGCCATCAGGCTCGGGTAAACACCAAAACCTGACCCGGTACTCAGCCATACCTTCAGGTACTTACGTCTATACCCAAATACGTCCAATCGTCACCCCAAGGCCTCATCCAGCCTTCTCACAAATATCTATTTCAGCCCAGTCACACACTTAAACCTTCCAGATCCCTCAATGCAGGATCTCACGTTGCGCCCCTAACAAACAACCTACTCCCAATTCAAATCATACGCCACCACGATACGCATAAATACGTCAACATCTGTCTTAAAGCCTCAGGACTCTTCCTCAAGGACAGCATAAGACGAGACTTACCACACTTATAACCACCAGAAGGTTCCAGATACCATTTGCAAGAAGTCAAGGTTAGTATCTACACAACATTCCAGTCCTCTCACCTTATCCTTAAATATACAATCGAACTGGCTACAGGGTCTAGGCTAATGCCTTAGCGCACCCTATCAGAAATCCCGTCCCAACGAGGCCTTCCATCCCCCCCCCACCTCAACACGGAGGTACGGCCCCACGCCCAAATCATAGTTACAAGCCTCGCATGCCCTACTACAGGGCGCTAGTCAGGGCCTCACCTGTCACGGCCACACGTTTTGATTTCTCTCTACTGTCACCGAGAGGCCAACATCCCGCCACCACGTCTGTGGCAACTACGTCATAAGCCAAATCATAGGTAGAGCCTCTCACCGCCACTTGGCATTAGCAGGGCCTCACCTATCCAAACATTCAACAGTTAAGTTGTTCGCTTTGGCATCTAGCATTACAGTCCAGTTCTTCCATATACACCACCCCACATACCCAGCCTACTTACCTTACGCCCCTTCTAATATATCTTTCACATAATAATTCCTTTTAGAATGTCCCAAGAACCTATTCCAACCAAAGAATTGACAGAAGAAACTCCATTCACGCCTACCAGACCCGGGTCTCCAGGCGAATCACTCACTCTTTCAACCCCCACGTCCTTGAGAGCATGGACTATTCCCAAAATTACGGCCGAGCTTAGGCTCAGGGCCATCCCCTTTCCGGCCACAGCTAGGAAGGCTGAACTTTATAGGCTACTTACTCACCAAGCCCCCGAGCCCAGGCCAGGGACTAGCTCTCAAGGACAACCACCAAGCAACAGCACGGCCACCCAGGATACCCTGGCAGAGATCTTGGCCAATCTACAGACCCTCAATAGCAGGCTATCTAAGGTGGAAAGCGCCATCTCCTCCCCAGGTACTACCACGGTAGTCCCAGTCGCTTTCAAGGCTGTACCTACTATACCAACATGCCCTCCTATACTCCCCCCTCCAGCACCGGGCACAGCCATTACACCATTTGAGTCACCAGCACACTCCGTCCCTGACTCCATCAGGAAAGATATCCTAGACGGGAAGGATGTGTGTCTGGTGTCCTTGCTCATAGCCTCACAGGATGTACTTGAGAACAAGGCATTCAATTACGGTGATATCTCTGTGGTGCTCAAGACAAGGGATCCCAGGCTTAATCATCTGGTGGATTATCTCACCACAGGGTTCACTAAAGGGTTTCTCACGGGTATTGTAGCCATTCCCCCAGGTACACTAGAATGCCCTAATCTCCAGTCAGCACGTTTAGACCCAGTCTCCATAGACACTCTCATTGCCTCTGAAATCACCAACGGTTTCATGATCGGCCCCTTCACCTCTTCACCATTCTCCTCCTGGCGCACTAACCCCATTGGTATTGCTATTCACAAATATTCCCCCCCAAAAACCCCCCCCCCCAAAAAAAAAAAAGTCTAATTATTGATTTATCGGCACCGCACTCCTCTTTTGTTCCAAGCATAAACGCACTCATTCCAGCAGACGAATTCTCACTTCAGTACGTAACCATCGTCGACGCCATACAGTCCATCATATCATCTGGTAATCGACCCTGGCTTAGCAAAACGGACATCACTAACGTTTAAATTACTACCCATGCACCCCTCACTCTGGCACTTACACGGTGTTAAATGGCGAGGGAAATATTACTTCTCTACACGACTCACTTTCGGTTCTCGAAGCAGCCCCAAACTGTTCGACATTTTCGCAGAGTCACTATGCTGGCTGCTTCTGAACGTCACCAGGTGTCACTCCGTTATCCACTACCTCGACGACTTTTTACTAATAGAGCCAGGGTCACCTTCACCCACAGCAATCAGAAGCACTACTGCACTATTTTCCACACTTGGAGTCCCTTTGTCCACTGCCAAAACTATAGGCCCCACAACTAAATTGACCTTTCTGGGGATAGAACTGGACTCGGTTAACCTCAGAGCTAGCCTCCCCCACGACAAACTGTCACGTTTGAGAGGGGAGATGACTTGTTCCTGCGGAATGATGTTTGCACTAGAAAATAACTTCAGTCCCTTCTCGGATCCCTGAACTTTGCAATGTGCATCATTCCGCAGGGAAGGTCTTTCATATCCAGACTCCTTTGCCTGCTGCACGGAGTTCCGGACTCTGGCACAGTTTCTTTGGACCCCCACGCCAAGGCTGACTTAGCTATGTGGGGGAAGTTTTTGAAGGACTGGAATGGAATCTTCATGTTTATTCCCCCTCTCTCCACCTCTTCACCCATCATCCACACAGACGCAGCAGCCAATACCGGTTTTGCAGCCATTTTTGGGAACCACTGGTTCAGGGGCCATTGGCCCACTGATTCGGATGCCTTGCCAGGATTCAGAGAGACCTCAGCACTATTTGAAATTTATCCCATTGTGGCGGCCGCACACACCTGGGGTCATCTCTGGTCTGGCAAGGCAGTCAAATGCTACTCTGATAACTCGGCAGCTTGCGAAATCGTGAACAAAGGGCGATCATCTTCCCTGACCATCATGCGGCTGATTCGCAAGCTGACCTGGTTGGCAGCATCCGGCCAGTTTCACTTAGTTTGTTTTCACATCCCGGGTATTCACAACACGGCCGCTGACGCTCTTTCTCGTTCTCAATTTCAGGCATTCTCTCAGGCACTCCCAACGGCTCCCCTACAACCATCCAGGACACCACGGTTCCACGATCTAATCCTGGATTAAGCACACTCTTGAACCACGCTAGAGCACTCACTCACCAAGCATTATCACCAAACACGGCTATCACTTACAATAGGGCTCTTAATATATTTAATAAATTCACAGCAGAGTTCGGTTTACAAGGTGACTTCTCTATTCAAACCATGGTGGCTTTTGCCTCTTTTTTCCACCTACACCTTAAACTATCTCACAACACCATTAAACTATATCTCACGGGGGTCCAGCACCACAGCCTCACCTTTTTTTCCTAACAACACACCTTTCCTGTCTTCATACCCCGTCAAAAAGGTTTTGAAAGGAATATCAAAGGTTTCACCTCCACTCTCTACCATTAGATTACCTATAGATGGGCCTATCTTCAGGTCACTTAGCAATCTCCTTGACACAGCCCCATTCGACATCGGCACAAATACGGTGATCAAATCTGCTTTATATCTCGCTTTCTACGGTTTTCTCAGACCTAGAGAGTTCACCGTAATTTGTCAAGGAGATACGAAGCTAAGACTTAAAATATCACACCTCACTAAGATCACTACCAACTTTCGATCCCTACAACTAAAACCAACCGGTCACTACACCCTACTATAATTCCTCTCTTCCCTACTGATAATGCCTGGTGTCCGGTAAAAGTACTAGACCACCTACGGTCAACTCTGCACGGTCACCTACTGGACTCTCCGCTCTTAACACTACAAGGGCACCCGTTAACCACAGCAAAATTGATGGTTCATATCAGAATTCTGTTATCTAAGCTCGGACACAACCCGATTGCATTCTCTAGGCACTCCTTCCGTATAGGAGCAGCCTCTAGCACTAACACACCGGTCCATATCATCAAGAGACTGGGGCGGTGGAAATCCTCCATATATACTGCATATATTCCACAGCCGGAGAAAGAGCTTCGCCAAGCTTTCAGCAACTTGGTTTTGTAAAAAATGCAATAAAGTGTGTATTTCTCGAATTTATCTTTTTGCCCTCTTTTATTTACAGGCCCACTCGTACGTTGGTTTCGGCACACCACAACCAACTTTGCTCACAGTTACTATCCATTACGTATTTAAATTCCGAGCACAAGTTAAAAGGCCTGAACTTGTGGAGGCCTGAATTTGTGGGAGGAGTAAGTCCCCTACTTAAACTCCCAGCCCCTACTCACCTCTGCCTTTCAGCTGATTGTTCCCACCCACCTACACCCTGTTATAATTACATTCTCCTTGGTGGGCCCTCTTTTATTTACAGGCCCACTCGTACGTTGGTTTCGGCACACCACAACCAACTTTGCTCACAGTTACTATCCATTACGTATTTAAATTCCGAGCACAAATATATATATATATATATATATATATATATATATATATATATATATATATATATATATATATATATATATATATATATATATATAGAAAATTCAAAGGAATGGTTGCACTCACGTAATTAAAAGTCCAAAGTTTAATGGAAAGGTTTAAAAAAATCCAAGATCAACGTTTCAGTCACTACTGACTTTCATCAGGATCATGAAGTTAATGAGACATACAGACATCTTATATACCCTATATAATTATACCAATTAAGCAGATGATGGCAATAAACATAAATATAAATAAATGCATTAAATCAATAAATTGGCTTACCCCCAGTGAAACCGCTGTGTTGCCGGCGTTCCCCTGTGCCCAGTGCGCATGCGCTTACAGGCCACTCCCCTTACGTGACGTAATTGCGTGGTGACGTCCGCCGTTCGTTTCTATGGCGACCGCTATGCTAATCCATCACTATGGGAATATCAGCTAAACGGACGGCAATAGAAATTAAGATCGACATGCACTATCTAGCGGAACCAAGTGCCAATATGTTAATGTGTATAAATACCTAAGTTAGTGTGATAAGAGAGCCTAGAAGTATCAAAGGCTCAAGTAATTTATAAATCTTGCTGGCTGTGAATTAAAGTGTCATTATTCTTAAAGTGCTAGTGCCTGTGATGCACTTCTTATCAAGATGTAATTAGTGTACTCTATAGAATGTGTACAAAAAGTGCCACCTAAGTGGTGCATGTAGGATTTTATGTACAAGTGCAGAATAATTATTGTATAAAGTGCCAATAGTGCTTTATAAACCCAAATGTGCAAAACTATAATAAAATAAAATAAAATAATTATTCCAGTGCTGTACAATAGTGTAAGAAATTCTGCTTAATTCACCCACATTAACGACAATGGATATTTACATTAGACTAAAGATTACATACATTAACATTACTATCACACTAGGCATAAATGGTTAGTAAAGTTCAACGGTGTTAAGCTATGTGTACTTTCTTACTCAAAGACATTAAGAATGGTAAGAAGTACACTTTGGGATCATTAATGCCACTATCACATATGGCTTGTTAATCTAAGTTACTGAAATCGCTAATGTGCTTATAATCAGTATCAATAAGCTTACTTATGAACCTTTACTAAAAAGCAAGAAAAAAAAAGAAAAAATGCATAACTAAAAACATAATGCAGCTGGGGACTGACATCACTATAAATTGTGCATGTCACGTACAGTTGGTAAAAAAGAAGAAGAAAAATGAAATCAAAATTTAAAGATATATGGGCCGAACACACTATCACTATGGTGTAGTATTCAGATAGATACTATAGTAACAGGTCTTGATATCAAAAATTACGAAGCAGACCAAATAGCGAATTGTATAGTAGACCTTGGTATTAATGGTTGCAGCCAAAAAAAAGGGGGGAAAACTAAGCATTAAACTGTACATCATTCTACGACCATTGGTACTGAGCTATAAAAAAGAATGATAAGAAATCTGTTCATTTAAGCCCTTTGGAGCTACAGTGTCCAAATGATAAATCCAGTACGTCTCTCTGTTCAGTAGTGCTTTTCCTCGATCCCCTGCTCTGTTGGACAACGGAATATGATCTATTGCCACAAACTTTAGGGATGATAATGGATGTCCAAGTTCCAAGAAATGCTTGGCCACAGGTTTATCGGAGACCCCATCCCTGTACGCCAATCTGATGCTGGACCGGTGTCCCCGAATTCTTTCGCACAATGCGGTCTCTGTTTTACCAATATACGCTAAGCCGCACGGGCATGTCAACTTGTATATGACGTGCGTTGTTTTGCATGTAATTGTCCTCTTAATAGAGTATTGCTTATTCGTATGTGGGTGAGAAAAAGATTTAGAGGGCGTCATGTGCCCACACGTTACGCACCCTAAACACCGAACACAACCTCTGTTCTGGGCTGTATTTTTACTCGTGTAGCTTGCAACAGGATCAGTGTGGACTAGGAGGTCTCTCAAATTTTTGTTGCGTTTATAGCAAATAAGAGTTTTTTCTCTAAAAACTTTAGGAAGCGTATCGTCCGCTGCCAAAATTCTCCAATTTTTCCTGATGGTTGATGAGATAGATCTGGTAGATTGATGGTACGTAGTTGGAAACACCAATTTTTGAGGTATTGCATCCCTCGACCCTGTTTCTCGTGGTTCCCTTGCTTCCTTCAATGCTTGATCCAATACAGAGCGTTCATACCCGCGTTGCATGAATTTCTCAGTCATCTCCAATAACTGTCTCTCTTTGATGAGATCATTAGAGTTATTGCGCATTACCCTTAAGTACTGGGCTTTTGGAAGGGATCTCACTAGTGCTTGCGGATGAGCGCTATGTGCATGCAATAACGTATTCCTGTCTGTTATTTTGGTGTAAAGGCAATATTCCAGCCTATTGTTACCAATTGATATTTCCACGTCCAGATACTGGACTCTCTCGGAACTAATCTGGGCCGTGAATTTTATTGGTGTTGGTAGTTCATTGAGGTCTTGCACCATCTTATGTGCCTCCAATTCTGTGCCGTTCCATACGATAAAGAGGTCATCTATATACCGATAATACCCCTGTATAAGATGACCATAAGGACCTAGGATGTATAGCTTCTCGTGTACGAACATGTAGGCGTTAGCATACATGGGGGCCATAGCTGCCCCCATGGAAGTGCCAGATACCTGCAGGTACCACTGGTCCTCGAACCGAAAATAGTTCTTTTCCAAGGTGAGGGCCAAAATTTCTAAAACGAACTCTATTGGTGGTCCTTGGTATACCTTAGAAGCTGAAAGCACTTGGCGCATAGCCTCTATTCCTCCTTCATGCGGGATTACCGTATAGAGGCTCTGCACGTCCATCGTAATGAGTAGCGGTTGGTGGTCCTGAAATTCAATTCTATTGATCATCTTTAACAAAGTTGGGGTATCCTTGATGCAGGTACTTAGTTGTTCAACTGTCTCTTTAAATAGGAAGTCCAGCCATTTAGCTAATGGTTCAAGGATTCCTTGTATAGCGGACACTATGGGTCGTCCGGGAGGTTTCTGGTCATTCTTGTGTATTTTTGGAATACTATAGATGATAGGACTGCGTGGATGAATTTGATAAAGGAACTGAAACAAGTCAGTATCTATGTATCCTGCCCTTAGTCCCATAGATAGCGTGTCATAGATGATTTGCTGGAATTTGGCCGTGGGGTCACCATCTAGTGGGTGATATATGCTCTCATCCTGTAGTTGACTTTTCAGTTCAGCCGCGTAGTCTAAGTAGTCCATGATGACTATGCCACCTCCTTTATCGGCCGCCCGTATGATGATTGACGGGTCTTCCGAAAGGTTCTTAATAAGTTGTGACTGTCGTCTTGTGATATTCTGTTGTTTATAGCCAGGTTTCAACATGGTGGTGTGAGCTTCCCTATTAGTTAGTGTCAAATTCACGGCCCAGATTAGTTCCGAGAGAGTCCAGTATCTGGACGTGGAAATATCAATTGGTAACAATAGGCTGGAATATTGCCTTTACACCAAAATAACAGACAGGAATACGTTATTGCATGCACATAGCGCTCATCCGCAAGCACTAGTGAGATCCCTTCCAAAAGCCCAGTACTTAAGGGTAATGCGCAATAACTCTAATGATCTCATCAAAGAGAGACAGTTATTGGAGATGACTGAGAAATCCATGCAACGCGGGTATGAACGCTCTGTATTGGATCAAGCATTGAAGGAAGCAAGGGAACCACGAGAAACAGGGTCGAGGGATGCAATACCTCAAAAATTGGTGTTTCCAACTACGTACCATCAATCTACCAGATCTATCTCATCAACCATCAGGAAAAATTGGAGAATTTTGGCAGCGGACGATACGCTTCCTAAAGTTTTTAGAGAAAAACCTCTTATTTGCTATAAACGCAACAAAAATTTGAGAGACCTCCTAGTCCACACTGATCCTGTTGCAAGCTACACGAGTAAAAATACAGCCCAGAACAGAGGTTGTGTTCGGTGTTTAGGGTGCGTAACGTGTGGGCACATGACGCCCTCTAAATCTTTTTCTCACCCACATACGAATAAGCAATACTCTATTAAGAGGACAATTACATGCAAAACAACGCACGTCATATACAAGTTGACATGCCCGTGCGGCTTAGCGTATATTGGTAAAACAGAGACCGCATTGTGCGAAAGAATTCGGGGACACCGGTCCAGCATCAGATTGGCGTACAGGGATGGGGTCTCCGATAAACCTGTGGCCAAGCATTTCTTGGAACTTGGACATCCATTATCATCCCTAAAGTTTGTGGCAATAGATCATATTCCGTTGTCCAACAGAGCAGGGGATCGAGGAAAAGCACTACTGAACAGAGAGACGTACTGGATTTATCATTTGGACACTGTAGCTCCAAAGGGCTTAAATGAACAGATTTCTTATCATTCTTTTTTATAGCTCAGTACCAATGGTCGTAGAATGATGTACAGTTTAATGCTTAGTTTTCCCCCCTTTTTTTTGGCTGCAACCATTAATACCAAGGTCTACTATACAATTCGCTATTTGGTCTGCTTCGTAATTTTTGATATCAAGACCTGTTACTATAGTATCTATCTGAATACTACACCATAGTGATAGTGTGTTCGGCCCATATATCTTTAAATTTTGATTTCATTTTTCTTCTTCTTTTTTACCAACTGTACGTGACATGCACAATTTATAGTGATGTCAGTCCCCAGCTGCATTATGTTTTTAGTTATGCATTTTTTCTTTTTTTTTCTTGCTTTTTAGTAAAGGTTCATAAGTAAGCTTATTGATACTGATTATAAGCACATTAGCGATTTCAGTAACTTAGATTAACAAGCCATATGTGATAGTGGCATTAATGATCCCAAAGTGTACTTCTTACCATTCTTAATGTCTTTGAGTAAGAAAGTACACATAGCTTAACACCGTTGAACTTTACTAACCATTTATGCCTAGTGTGATAGTAATGTTAATGTATGTAATCTTTAGTCTAATGTAAATATCCATTGTCGTTAATGTGGGTGAATTAAGCAGAATTTCTTACACTATTGTACAGCACTGGAATAATTATTTTATTTTATTTTATTATAGTTTTGCACATTTGGGTTTATAAAGCACTATTGGCACTTTATACAATAATTATTCTGCACTTGTACATAAAATCCTACATGCACCACTTAGGTGGCACTTTTTGTACACATTCTATAGAGTACACTAATTACATCTTGATAAGAAGTGCATCACAGGCACTAGCACTTTAAGAATAATGACACTTTAATTCACAGCCAGCAAGATTTATAAATTACTTGAGCCTTTGATACTTCTAGGCTCTCTTATCACACTAACTTAGGTATTTATACACATTAACATATTGGCACTTGGTTCCGCTAGATAGTGCATGTCGATCTTAATTTCTATTGCCGTCCGTTTAGCTGATATTCCCATAGTGATGGATTAGCATAGCGGTCGCCATAGAAACGAACGGCGGACGTCACCACGCAATTACGTCACGTAAGGGGAGTGGCCTGTAAGCGCATGCGCACTGGGCACAGGGGAACGCCGGCAACACAGCGGTTTCACTGGGGGTAAGCCAATTTATTGATTTAATGCATTTATTTATATTTATGTTTATTGCCATCATCTGCTTAATTGGTATAATTATATAGGGTATATAAGATGTCTGTATGTCTCATTAACTTCATGATCCTGATGAAAGTCAGTAGTGACTGAAACGTTGATCTTGGATTTTTTTAAACCTTTCCATTAAACTTTGGACTTTTAATTACGTGAGTGCAACCATTCCTTTGAATTTTCTGGATATTGAAGCTGTCTTTGGTTGGCACCCGGCTCTCAAGGGGATTCTTTCAAGCGTGAGTGCAGGAGCAATATCGTTTTATCTTTTTGTTTTTTTTTTTATATATATATATATATATATTTTGTTTCCTTTTATTTTTTACACCTCTAAATACACATCTGCTACTTATATAAATGAGTATACATAGTAAAAAAATAAAATAATCAAATACTGGGAAGCTAGAGCTTCCCTTTAAGGTAGCAGAGCAGGTAAGTGCAATGAGAAAACAGTAGAAAAAAAAAACACTCTTAACAACTAATTAGTTATTCAACAGTAACCTTGAATGGGTAGTGGAGCAATGGTCTGTAGTCTGTCTCTATTTGCATGTGTCAGCTAAAATTATACTGAAAATAATAAGCATATAAATTAATTTGGTGACATGCTGGATGCTGGTCATTGCAAAACTGCCAATTTTCATAAAAGCCTGTTTAGATGATTTTGAAAACAAGCATATTAGGATAAAATAACGCAATGTAACTTTAACCATAAAACACAACTACTAATATGCAAATTCTTTCAATTTTGCCTTAAACGTTTGACCATGAATAAGGCAAAAACATGAAAAAAAATATTTTTAAATCCTGAAAATTTTTAAAATTACCTTTATCAAAAGAGCATTTAAGTTTGATACTGCATTATAGCCTAAATTAGAACACTTCAAGCACCATAACCACCACAGTGCTTTCAGTGATTAGGGTGCCAGGCTCTGCACCCTTACTATTCTCTTCAGGCCTGAGAGCCAGAAGCTCTTGCACAGAGTTCCAGTTAGCTCTATTAAAAAGTCTTGCTTTGCATGGCCAACCCATTGGCCATAGGCTACAATTAACTGTAGTTGCTATGGTGCTTTGAATGTTCCTTTATTCGCTTCATACTTTATAATGTCCTGGATCCAAGTGAATGTTACAAGGTATGCAACTATAGGTCTCAAGAAGCACATGACCACATGCAGGTTTATTTTTCTAGTTGACCAGTTTGAATTAAGGTGATTAGCAAGGATTCACTGTGTTCACTAGACGTTTTTATAAAATCATTAAAATATAAGTAGGATGCATGTTTGCCATTTAAAAGGTTATAGACATGTCCAATAAAAATACAATAGAATATGCCAAATGTAAAGAAAACTCCAGACACATAAAGCACAGGAGCTTGCTGAAGTGCTTTATGTGTCCGATTCTGTCATCCTTATTCAACCGTTTCTAAATGGGACAGTTTCAACAGAAATCTGCACTTTTATAACTGGGGCCACAAAATATCTGCCTGGTTGTCATTAAGAAGCAATGGAAAGTTGCAATCACGCTGACTGGTCAATTTACCAGCACAAGCTAAGGAAAGTAGGAAAAGCTTGCAAAGGCTGCAGAAAGCAGGTCTGCATATTCTTGCAAGTATTTTTTTTTTTTTTTTTTATCTTATACCACCCAAAGAAAACATACAGAAAAAATGAATGCATGTTTTATTTGTAGGTATATCTGTTAGGCAATGCAGAAAAAAAAAATGTTCTTTAAAAGACCACTATAGTGCCAGGAAAGCATACTCGTCTTGCCCCCAACCTCAGGGTCCCACTCCCGCCGGGCTGGATGGAGAGGAAGGGGTTAAACACTTACCTTTCTCCAGCGCCGGGCTCCCTCGGTGCTGGAGACTCTCCTCCTCCTTTCCCAGTCATCGGCTGAATGCGCATGCGCGGCAAGAACCGCACGCGCATTCAGTCAGTCCATAGTAAAGCATTCGCAATGCTTTCCTATGGACGCTGGCGTCTTCTCACTGTGAAAATCACAGTGAGAAGCGCGGAAGACAGCCATTAGAGGCTGGATTAACCCTAAAGTAAACATAGCAGTTTCTCTGAAACTGCTATGTTTACAGCAGAAAGGGTTAATCCTAGGTGGACCTGGCACCCAGACCACTTCATTAAGCTAAAGTGGTCTGGTTGCCTATAGTGGTCCTTTAATTTGGGTAGAAGCAGTTGCCAAGTCAAAATTAATAATGTATTTATCAAGTAGCTCCATGTTTATCACAATAAACATATATAATAAATGAGCTCTGGAAAATATGTAGCAACCAAAGAATAAAATCGTATTAGATCTGGAGCACCACAAATCTCTATATCAAACTGGGACAAATTCTACAAACACGCTAAAAAGGTGAGAGTGGGATAATGAGTAATTAGCCCACGTAAATTTTTCAGGATCTATATAACACATTTTACTCTAATGTGATAATTACATGGCAGGTGTGTGTACAAACAATGCAATTGAGTTTCCATTGTAGAAATAATATATATGTATAAGAACCATTTCCAAAATGGGCTTTTAAATTAATATGTGAACAGGTCTAGCTTAATAAAAAACTACTTTGCTTGTTAAACTTTTCATTTATTTAGGTCCACGAGAAGTAGAAATGCTAAAATTATGTGTCACAATCAGATGGTAATATATTATGAAAACACAAAAGTACAAAAGAAAGATAAAATAAACTGTTTTAAATTAGGGGAACTTACACAGAGCAGAAATAATAATAAGTTCAGTGAATGCAGTTTCTCTTCACATCTCATCCAATTTGACAGAGCTGCCCCATGATACTGCCAAAGCAGCTTGCATGAATAAGCGTTAAGTGACCTTTGTGTAACAACCCTAATGATGCAGGGGGAATAGCATATCCTTTCTGACAGCTCTTTGGGATGTAAGAACAAGAGGCAGTTGTATGTGCTTCTGTATAGCATTTACACCACTCCCTGCTACAGTTTGCCCTTTCCTAGAAGAAGAATGGGAGCTCAGGTGGTGTCCTTGGATTGTAAAATATATATCAGGGGATGATGGTAGTTGAACAAATATAATTCCATAAATAATTGGTAAAAGCAATAAGAGTTTGATGCAATGTGCTTTAACCCCTTGGTGACCAGACCGTTTTGGACCAGGGCTGTTTTTACATTTCTGTTGTGTTTGTGTTTAGCTGTAATTTTCCTTTTACTCATTTACTGTACCCACACATATTATATACCATTTTTCTCGCCACTACATGGTCTTTCTAAAGATACAATTATTTTCATAATTTAACATAATTTACTATAAAAAAAATATAATATGATGAAATTTGTTTAAAAAACAAACAAACACATTTTCTAACAGACCCCCAAAATCTGTTACTCATCTACAACTGCCAAAAAACACCCGTGCTACATAGTTTCTAAATTTTGTCCTGAGTTTAGAAAAACCCAAAGTTAACATGTTTTTAGCCTTTTTTTTTTTTGGAAAGTTATAGGGCTATAAGTACAATTAGGACATTGCTGTTTCAAAATATATATATTTAAAATGTATCAATAGTGACATTGTAACACTGTTATATGTCATAAATCTCTGAATCACACCTCACATGTACATATTTTTTTTAAAGTAGACAACCCAGGGTATTCAATATGTCCAGTCTTTTTTAGCAGCCAGAATTGAATTCTATTAATATTACAATCTATTCTGTGCATTGTTTTCCCCACAGAGGGATGTGCTGAATTGCACTCTATGGAAGGTGCCTATTGGACACAGTAACATATTAAGGACTCACTATTCCACAAAGTGTTAATTTCAAGCAAAATAAAATAATATATTAAGGACGCATTACTCTACAAATGTGGAAATGTTCATTAACAATGTAAATTCAATCGATACATACGGCCATTAGGTTTTACGTTTGTAATTTATTCCATGCATTGCCAGTATTTACTATTCCGATTGGTAGATAGCATTAAAAACAACAAGACCACCCTGCTTTGATGATTTCTCGTGTGAGTAGGCCGGATACACATGAAACCACGACCCCTTTATTCTTTTTGGCTGGTCAACGGACAAACGAAGCCCAGCGATAGGTTGGCTTACAGGTGGCTAATTAGGGAATCTGTATTTATTTGACACAACAGAAAGATGTACTCACGTTAGCCCTTTTCACGCCGAAATGCACGTCGGGTCTTTTCATCTTCACTTATATGGAGCACCTTAGCACTATGCACTTACTTGGTGTTTTACACTTACTTTCCTTTTGATTTGTCTGTATTGGTAGACTGGAGCAATGTGCCTAGATTTAACCGAGATGAGGCATCAGCAGTATGAATAAACACAGTTACTGAATAACGCGCTCAGAGATATATAAATTCACATTATTACTCCAATGTTAACATTTTTGTAATTTCAAATTTTGTCAACATTTTGATTGTGGTATTGTATTGTAATAAATGTTCTGTCACTAAAATTTAATAAACATTAAAAATAGAAAAAAACTGGTCTATATATATATATTTTTTATGTATTTTTTTTTCCCAATTAATTTATTGACTAATGCCGAAGACCCGCCTTGCTCCTGGCCCACCTCCTGCCCCAATGCCACAAAGCCGACCCTGCTCCCCCCGCTCGCCTACATGCCGCAGAACCGCCCGGCCGCCCTTTACCCTGCGTGACCTCAGCGCTGGAAGGAAGTTATTATAGGTCCCTTCACTTCCTCCCGGCGCACACAAAGCTGGACGGGGCTGTTGAGACAGGAAGAGGTGGAAGGAGGGAGTCTGGAACAGCGGCTGCCTACTCCCATTAGCCGCAGCCAGCCCCACTAACAAGATGTCACCTGCTGCTGCCCTGTCCTACTGGGCCCCAGGGGAGCCCACCCTCCTGAACCCAAAAGGTAGGGGGGTGGCTAAAAATATGTATTTTGCTTTTTTAATTTCTGTGTGTATGTCTGAATGTTTGTGTGAACATTTGAGTGTATCAATAATTAATAACACTGTGTGTGTCCATGGCAATTGTTACATAGTTACATAGCTGAAAATAGACTTGCGTCCATCAAGTTCAGCCTTCCTCACATTTGTTTTTTTGCTCTTGATCCAAAAGAAGGCAAACAAAAAACAGTTTGAAGCACTTCCAATTTTGCAACAAACTAGGAAAAAAATTCCTTCTTGACCCTAGGATGGCAGTCAGATTTATCCTTGGATCAAGCAGCTATTACCCTATATTGAAAAATTATATCCTTGAATATTCTGTTTTTGCAAGTATGCATCTAGTTGCTGTTTGAACATCTGTATGAATTCTGATAAAACCACTTCTTCAGGCTGAGAATACCCCATCCTTATTGTTCTTACAGTAAAAAAAAAAAAAAAAAAAACTTTTCTTTGCCTTAGACAAAATCTTTTTCCAGTCTAAACCTTGTGTCCTATGTAAAATCCGGTTTGTATTGGTCCCGAATATATTTGTATAATGTTATCATATCCCCTTTCAGGCGACGTTTTTCTAAACTAAAGAGGTGTAAATGTGTAACCTTTCTTCATAGCTGATATGTTCCATTCCTTTTATCAATTTTGTAGCCCGCCTCTGCACTTTTTCTAGTGCCATAATATCCTTCTTTAGAACAGGTGCCCAAAAATGCACAGCATATTCAATATGTGGTCTTACAAGTAATTTATAAAGAGGCAAAATGATATTCTCATCCCGAGAATGAATGCCCTTTTTCATGCCTGTGTCTGGCAAGTGTGTGTGTGTCTGTCTGTCAGTGAGTGTGTGTCAGTCTGGGTGTCTGTCAGTGAATGTGTATGTTTAGGTCACCAGCGCCCTCCCATCACATTGGGAATTATGTTTTTACTCATCTTTTTTCCCGTCTAATAGCGGAGATCAATTACCAATTGGCATATCCTCATAGAGATGCATTATATCAATCAAAAGCATCTCTATGGGGAACATTCAGCGCCTCCATGCAGAGCGTGTGACGCTGAATGTAGGTGCTGTACATTGTGGACTATGATAGGAGACACTTTAGTGGCCATCTGAGTGACAGCCACTAGAGGTGTTACTAGACAGCAATGTAAAAACTGCCTTATCTCCGAAAAGGCAGCGTTTACATTGAAAAGTCTACAGGGACAGGCTATATACACCAGAGCCATTACATTAACCCCTTAAGGACCAAACTTCTGGAATAAAAGGGAATCGTGACATGTCACACATGTCATGTGTCCTTAAGGGGTTAAGCTGTAGTGGTTCTGGTGACTATAGTGTTCCTAAAGGAATTGTATTTTTGTAGTGGGGGGGGAAATGGCTCCTAACTTTTTTTTAGATGGCTCCTAGATTAAAAGCAAATTTGTAAAGCCCTTGCTTAAACAATATTAGGCAGGTATAGAATGTTCTTACATTTTAGTATGAACAGAGTGCAACTTTGTATCACTTTATTTTGTTTCCGAGTGTGATACAGAGTAGCAACTTCAGCTCCAGTAATTTGCTCTGTGTTGAAAAAGCACTGCTTGCTTGCTAAGCCTCACTGATTTTAACACCGTTTCTGTTCGTTGCATCCACAATTAAACCAGAGTATTTTTATGCTAGCTGAAAGACGTCCCGGAAGTCCTTTACATTTGGACTGTATGTGATCTGCTACAGCAATCCCTACTCCTGGAAGTCCTACATGATACTTTTACTCCCTAATGCCTCGTTTCCACTGAGCGGTATGGTTCAGGTCAATAAGGTTCGGAAGGGTTTGAATGGTCCAGCCTATTCAGGTGAGCGTTTCCACTGCAAGTCAGACCGCCAGGGGGCATGCAGGGTTTAGACCAAATGCTTAGCGTGTCATTTGTCGTGAGCATTGACGTTTTCCTGTCCGCCAATCAATGAATGAAACACTCCACGAATAAATCCCCTCAGCTTTAGGTGTCGTCAGAATATTGTTTGCTTTTACTGCAATAAAATACACATATTTGTATTCAGCAAAGTCTCACGTGTAAAACAGTACCCCCTATGTACATGTTTTATGGTGTTTTGGGAAGTTACAGCGTCAAATATCAGGCTTGTGTTTAATTTTTTTCACATTAAAATTCGCCAGATTGGTTACGTTGCCTTTGAGACTGTAAAGTAGCCCAGGAATTAAATTTACACCTATAATGGCATACCATTTGCAATAGTAGACAACCCAAGGTATTGCAAATGGGGTATGTCCAGTCTTTGTTAGTAGCCATTTGGTCACAAACACTGGCCAAAGTTAGCGTTAGTATTTGTTTGTGTGTGAAAAATGCAAAAAACGCCAATTTGGGCCAGTGTTTGTGACTAAGTGGCTACTAAAAAAGACTGGACATACCCCATTTGCAATACCTTGGGTTGTCTACTATTGCAAATGGTATGCCATCATAGGGGTAATTTTCATTCTTGGGCTACCATAGGGTCTCAAAGGCAACGTAACCAATCTGGCGAATTTTAATGTGAAAAAAATTAAACACAAGCCTGATATTTGACGCTGTAACTTTTGAAAACACCAGAAAACCTGTACATGAGGGGTACTGTTGTACTCAGGAGACTTCGCTGAACACAAATATTAGTGTTTCAAAACAGTAAAAAGTATCACAGCAATTATATTGTCCTTGTAAGTGCTGTTTGTGCGTAAAAAGTGCAAAAAACATCACTTTTACTGGCGATATCATCGTTGTAATACATTTTACTGTTTTGAAACACTTTATATTTATAAATATTCGTGTTCAGCGAAGTCTCCTGAGTAAAACAGTACCCCCCCCATGTACAGGTTTTATGGTGTCTTGGAAAGTTATAGGGTTAAATATAGAAATATAGTGCTAGCAAATTAAATTCCCTATACTTTCGGCATGGGTTGTCAGGCAGGTCCCGCTAATTGTAATTAATTAAGATACCTAATTATGTAAAAATATTACATAAATATATGTATATAATTTTTAAAAAAATATTTGTAATTATATATATAGGTATATATAGTGATATATACGTATATATTTATGTATATATATATATATATATATATATATATATATATATATATATATATATATATATTATTTCGTTCTACATGTATTTTGATATAAATATATATATATTAATGTCACAATAGAGTTAGAACGAAATAACACATCTATATATATTTTTTCATTATTTATTTTTAATTATTTTTTTAATTTTATTTTTAATGTATTTACATTTTTTATATTATATATAAACATATATAGAACAATAATTTTTTATATATATAAAACAATAATTATATATATATATATATATAATCAGTATCAGTCTACATGTAATTTGATAATATATATAATTATATATATATTAATAGTAAAATACACCTAGACAGTGTATGTGTGTGTGTGTGTATATTGTTTATTTCATATATATATATATATATATATATATATATATATATATATATATATATATATATATATATATATATATATATATATATATATATATTTGTGTAAGGGGCAAATAGCCGTATATGGAGTAAGGATCCAGCATAAGCGTAGTATAGTATAAAGGGAGCAAGTCGGTTGTGGTGTGCCGAGACCGACGATACGGTAGGCCTGTAAATAAAGAGGGCCCACCAAGGAGTAAGAAAGTAAAGTAAATGGAAAGAAAAGGGAAAGTGTTGAAATGAGGAGTGGGTGGGAGAGTCATTCTGATGCTGACCTCAAGCGATATGAGTCAGGTAAGGGGTGTCCCTTATATAGGGGAGTGAATTAATTTAAGCCCCTCCCACAAATACAGGCCAAACGGCCTTAATACATACATACATATATATATATATATATATATATATATATATATATGTATATGATCTAAGTATATAATTATTTTTTTACACTTATTTTAATTTAATTTAATTTGATTTCCAGCCAGCAGGGGGACTGTCATTACAGGCAGTCCCCCTGCTGGCAATGCAGCAGCCAGCTAACCCGGCCATGGCCGGGGGGGGGACTGCAGGAGGAAGGATCTGCTGCGGGGGACTCCCTGGGAGTCGCCCCAACCGCGATCGCTGGCGTGGGATCGCCGGCGACCGGATAAGTAAAAAGAAAAAAACGGAGCGCGTACTATCACGCCCTGCGACGTTTAGAGACGCTTAGAATAGGGCGTAATAGTACGCCCTCCGATTTTAAGGGGTTAAAGTGATACATTAAGCAACCAGACCACGTCAACACATTTAAGTGGTCTGGGTTCAGTATCTCTATACCCTTAACCCTCAATGAAAAAAAAAAAATGCAGTTTAAGAGACACTGCAGGTTAAGGCAACCTCTAGTGTCTGTCTTTAACACAGCCACTAGAGGAACTTCCTGGCTACTCATGGAGTTTAACTCTGTGAAACAACATTGGATGTCCGTGTGCTATACATGTGGATGTTTAAAGTCTTCAAAATCCCCATTGATTTAATGATTTCCTATAGGAAGGCCCTATGCTCTGCACATCAGGTTCCCTTAAAACCAGAGGAAACAGTAAGAAGTATGTGTTAAAAGTTTTTTTTTTTAACCATTTATTCAAAAGTGGGGGGATGGACCTTTACATATTGGCAGAGGGACACTATAGTGTTAAGAATAGTTTTGTATTCCTAACACTATATTGCTCATTTAACCTTTCTATTGCTCAAGATTGTCTAATTTGCATATGACGTGACCAGGTTCTTAGTTCTTAAAGGGACACTATAGTCACCTGAACAACTTTAGCTTAATGAAGCAGTTTTGGTGTATAGAAAATGCCCCTGCAGCCTCACTGCTCAATCCTCTGCCATTTAGGAGTTAAATCCCTTTGTTTATGATCCCTAGTCACACCTCCCTGCATGTGACTTGCACAGCCTTCCATAAACACTTCCTGTAAAGAGAGCCATATTTAGGCTTTCTTTATTGCAAGTTCTGTTTAATTAAGATTTTCTTATCACCTTGCTAGACCCTCCTGTATGTGATTAAAGTTAAATTTAGAGATTGAGATACAATTATTTAAGGTAAATTACATCTGTTTGAAAGTGAAACCAGTTTTTTTTTCATGCAGGCTCTGTCAATCATAGCCAGGGGAGGTGTGGCTAGGGCTGCATAAACAGAAACAAAGTGATGTAACTCCTTAATGACAGTGAATTGAGCAGTGAAATTGCAGGGGAATGATCTATACACTAAAACTGCTTTATTTATATAAAGTAATTTAGGTGACTATAGTGTTCCTTTAAATAGATATTTCATTTTATTTACAAAGTTTCTGTTGTGTTCCACACCTTATATATTCATGACACACTCCGTGATTCTGTAAAGGATCAGATAGTTTGCAAAAGTTTAAAGAAAGGGAAAACATGTAATTATGTTTTTGTATATCTCCATATTTACCAAAAAAAAAAAAAAGGTAAGACCTCTGATTAGGTCTTCTCTTGAAGCCTATCTTGATCACACATTTTGGTGCTACAGTTCACAACAACTGCCATGTAAAATCTATTTCTATATCAACCTATACATATTGACTGTTGTGCAATTAACTGCATATCTCAAGTTGGACCTTGGAAAAGTCAGCCTTGGGCAAAGTAATCCCAAGAAATCAAGGCTCCACAGTTATCCCTGAATTCCCACTTTGACATGCAAATAAGGACAGATAAAGAGCAGGTTTCAAATGTCATCATGTACTTTTGCAGGTACCCTTAAACACATATTTCTTTTTTTAACCCCTTAAGGACACGACATGTGTGACATGTCATGATTCCCTTTTATTCCAGAAGTTTGGTCCTTAAGGGGTTAAACAAAACCATAGTTATATATATCTATATATATATATATATATATATATATATATATATATATATATATATATATACACATATATATACACACACACATTATATATATATATATATATATATATATATATATATATATATATATATAAAATGACCAGCAACAAACCATGCACTATATATGCTTTTGTGAGACAAAACATGCTAATGGATTATACCTTCTTAACTTTGATTCACACATTATTTGTAAAAAGAAAGTTCCACCTCAAAATTATTTCTGCAGTGCATTGTTTTACAAAATGTGGGTATTTAAACAAATAAGCATCTTTTTAGTTTACATACTATATGTTCAACTTTAAACACAAAGCATTTTATTTTTCTAATTGCCAATATTCAAACGTATTGTGAAAATATATAAATCAATGACTGTACACATTCTTTTGTTTTAGATTTATTTTTTCACTAGAAAAAATACTTTCTAAATTCTAACTGTAGGCACTGCTAAATAAAACAGATTCAATATAGCCATTCTTGTTCAAAAGCATCTTCAAAAAGTGATGTGTATTAATCATTCATACTGTGCCAACATTTTCAAATAATATATAATAATTACTGAGCCAAGGCTTCTGTTGTCTTGTCAGCTGTATTCTAGGACACACAAACTAGGCTGTGTCACTTTGTTGTCTGTCATCTTCCTACGCAATATAATTAAAGCACATAGAATTATAAGGATATCCATGTACGGTAAATAGTAAAGCGTGTAAATCTAAAATTGTGGGAGTGGCCAATGAGCTCCATACAAATCACTACCCTGCTACCATGTTCTTCGGGTATGATCTCACCTTTTAATATATTACTTACTCTTACATTTTATCAAGATCTTTCAAGTAACACTGATTAAGAATTTAAATAATAATGTAACTTTAAAAAAATAGGATGTTAGAAAGTAAAATGCTGTTAAGGGGTTACAGAGTTTCTTTTAGATTACACATTACCTCTCTACACTGGTTAATGCTTTGTTGCTGTATCATTAGCATACTGCAACGGCAATTACATAGTATATCCAACAACACAGCTAAAGTGCAAAAAGCTGTGTTAATGAACCATGAACACTTCTGCCAAAAACTCAGTCTTCTATGAATTCATATACAATATTTTCACCCACCTCCAGTTAAACGATTAATTATTTCCATATTCTCCCACTCCTAAAATAGTGTTACTTTCTAACTAAATTAACCTCTTAACCCCGTTATGGCGTTCTATGCCTTTCCGCATTTAATGGGTTTTAAATCTTCGAACCCTGAAGCCGACAGGATACTTACCTTTCTGGCACTCTGCTTTGTGTATTTTAATATCATTATAATTACATTTATTAATATTAAAATACACTTACAATGAAGTTACATACATACAAGATATATATACAGTGGAACCTCGAAACTCAAACTTAATCTGCTTCAGAAGGCTGTTCGACTTCCGATTTGTTCGAGAACCGAATCAACATTTCCCATAGGAGGCAATGTAAATTTGATTAATCTGTTCCATACCCCCCAAATTACAGCATTTTAACACGAATTTGACTGTTTCATAATGCCTTACATGCATAAAATCATATAGAAATAAAATAACAATGTACAGTAAATTAATTGAAAATGTCACTTCCCTTTGCCTGTAATGATGAGAGATGATGGCTTAAAGGACCACTCTAGGCACCACTAAACTACCTGATTTAACAGCCCTATTCTATACCTGACTACTCAGTGCCCCTCTGAACCCCACTTTTAACTTTTAAATTCTATTCTAAATACCCCTTTACTTACCTTCTTTGTAGCGCTACGTCACCGATCGTTGACACCTCCCGCGCGGTCATCGGGTCTGCTGACTGTTTTCCCCGCTGTCCGCCAATTAATTTCCTCTCATAGGAAATCATTGTGGCCAAAAAGCGCATGCGCGTCCAGCGCAGCGCTCAGCCAATGAAAATCTTCTCATAGAGATTCATTGACTACAATGAATCTCAATGGGAAGAATTCAGCATAGTCTCTAATGCAGGCACCCTCACATCTGAGCTGCCTGCATTAGAGGGAATGACGTTAGACGTCCAAGAGGACGTCTGACGTCAGCTCACTGTGATTCTAACAGTGAGGATTGCGGAAGCACCATCTTGTGGCGGTCTCAGAGACAGCCACTGTAGGTGGGAATAGGGAAAAAAAATACACTGCTTTTTCTCTGAAACGGCAGTGTATTTAAAAAAAAAAAAAAAAAAACTAGAGGTACCTGGCACCAAGACAACTTCATTGAAATGAAGTTGTCTTGGTGCCTAGAGTGGTCCTTTAAGTGGAAAGGAGAAGAGCTATCATTGTTTGGATGGGGAGTCGCCTTCCGTAATTACAATAGGTAGTAACTGTTCTGGCGTTCTTTCCCTTGCTCGTTTCACACCACCACTATTTTTTTTCAACAAAAAATTGAACTTCAACCCATGTTGCACACTTTTCTTTGATCATGTCAGGATTACAAGTTGATCCAGCACGCAGTACTGTGTCACACCTAGGACTAAGGATAACGTATAGCCGGACTTAACATATCCAGGAAAATACTAGTCGAGGTCAGAGATACAGAATCAGACACAAAGATGAGGAAAAGTCAAGGATACCAGATATCAGGGAAATCTAAACAAAGCCAAAAGTCAAATACCAGAAAATCAAGATCAGAAACGCACTCTCTCGGATAACCATATTCATGAAACCCCGACAGGGCACTGAGCAAGAGGAGAACTGGGCCTAAATACCCCTCCTGTGGATCCGATTGGTTGCAACCGGCCTTTGACCCCAAAGGCAATTACCAGGTGTGCATGATTGCTGATTCACCCTCCTGTGGATTTGATTGGCCATGACCTGCCTTGGTTCCAAAAGTAATTACCAGGTTTGCATGTGCATCATTGCTGCTTGGTACAACCTTTCCTGTCAGGACGGTAATGTCGCTCGGCACAACTTTTCTTGTCAGGACAGTAAATGCCATTAACCACATTTTTATGTGCGGATTAATACGTGACAGATCAGTGCACTGGGAAGATTTCCCTCCCCCCTTGTCCCCCTCCTACTACTCCTCCTCCTCTGAAGACAATTCCTCAGATGCGCTCTTTTGCTGCTCCCTCTGAAGGTCTTGGAGTTCTTCTGTCGTGAGTTCGTTCTGGTATTCCTCCACTAACTCCTCTACATCTTCATCATTCACCTCCAAGCCCATTGATTTCCCAAGAGACACAATTTTTACTCAACAACACGAGCATCCTGTTCAATACAGCCTCTTGCCACAATTTCCTCCAGGCTGAGTTCATGGTCCTATAAGACACCCTCCCCCCAGCTTTATCTGTAAGGTGTTAACAATGAAGAATATTAAAATGATTTTTCCAGAACTCTCTATGGGTTGTCTCTGTGTCTGAGGTTACTTCAAAGCACATTTGGAACAGCGCTTTGGTGTAAAGCTTATTGAAGTTTGAAATGACTTGCTGGTCCATGGGCTGGATAAGCGGAGTTGTATTGGGGCAAAAACTTCACAGTAATAAAACTGAACTCCTCCATTAATTTGTCCTCCAATCCCAGAGGGTGAACAGGAGCATTATGCATAAGGAGAGCCTTGACAGGTAAGTTTTTATTTGGTAGGTAATGTGACTAAAAGCACTTTGCCACTGGGCTTTGGAGAGGACTACTTGCCAGCCTGTTACCCTGTGAGTATGGCCCCTTAAATTTATTGTGGTTGAGAGACCCTATTTGTGGCTTTTGGGACTTTAAACAAACTCCTGAACGGTCGAAGTGGCCGCCATTCGACATTCAAACACGTGGTGGCGGCCATCTTGTTCGCATGGACCAAAACCGCAAATAGACTTAGCCGTGAATGCCCTGGAACTATTTTCGGCATGAAAACCTCGTGGTTTCTGGTCGGTCCTCCAGCGACACTTAGCCGCGATTCTATGGAACTGTTTTGGGCATGGTACCATGCCTTCGCCGTGCCCCATCAGGTCCAGTGCGTGTTCCTTTGGCCTGAAAAGTTGTATAAAAATCCAAACTGTACCATTAACCTCTCAGACCTTCTTACACTCAACTCGCAGCCTTGTCTTGTGTTGTAGGGAACAGCTATAATCACTACAGGGATTGCTATGATCATCATACTCCCTTGGATAATCACTAGCTCTTGTAAGAGCTGTTTCTGTTACGCTCTCTGAAGGAAGAGAGGTTCACCCACTGGAACCTGGAGCCTTGTCGTAGGTCCAGGGTGGTTAGAAGACGGCGAGATCCCACCAAGCTGCGGCGGTTATTGGGGTCTGCAGTGCTTATGGTGTCTGGTGCATTGCTGATGGTCCTTGGTGAGCACTAGGAGCATCCGTCGGCAGAGGGTCAGTCACAAGTAATTTTTAACACTTGGCCCAATCACCTCATGAACTCACTCAATAAAAACTTGCCTGGTTACCCAAGCTTTGCTGTTAGCCCTCCAAATCACCTGGGATTTGCTTTTAGGACATGTTTTTTCTTAAATACCTTCGGGTTCTCTGAGTGGTAGACTAGCAAAGGCTTCAATTTAAGATCCCCACTTGCATTCCCACAGAACAACAGGGTTAGCCTGTCCATCATTGGCTTGTGTCCTGGCAATGATTTATTTTCCTTTGTTATGTAGGTCCTCTTTGGCATTTTCTTCCAAAACAGGCCTGTCTCATCACAGTTAAACACATTTGTAGAGGAACAAATTCCACAACAAATTTCTCAGCCCCGTCTTTGTTAGCACTGGAAGCTTCACCATGTCTCCCCACACTGTGTATGCCACTTCTCTTGTTTTTTTTTAAACTTTATTTTGTGTGAAAAATCTTGTCTTAAATGTTACAAACAGTATGTGTCAGACATGTGATACTTGACGTACATGTTAACATTGCCTCTGTTACACCACCATTGTTTGTTCATTTTCAATTAAACAAATCTGTTACTAGTTACAGATAAGATCCTTCACTTTTTTTGTTTTGTATAACTTGGAGAAAAAACATTTTTTTTCAAATGTAGTCGTGGATCCTCTCACCCTAGCTGTTAGGTTGTCAATTGAGTTGACCCTCTTAATGGGTGGCATATCTAACTTTAGCCAAGACTGAGCTAGGGCTCTCCTAGCTGCTAATGTGATTTAATGGATCAATTTCCTTTCTCTTTTTGTCCAGTCATCTAGTTGCCTGTTTAGTAAGTATGTGCAAGGATTAAAAAGCTTCTTGACTATATTATATACTTTCTTCCAAAAAATTTGTACCCGTGGGCATTCCCACCACATATGGAGGTATGTGCCCTTGTGGCCGCATCCTTTCCAACAGTCGTCAGATGGTGTTTGTTTCATGTGATACAGTTTGACCGGGGTGGTGTACCATCTGAACATTGTTTTGAGGAATTGTTCCTGAAGAGTTACGCATATAGATACCGAATTATTTGCCTCCCATATGTCCCTCCATTCCACCTCTTCTAGTACCTCTCCCAATTCCCTTTCCCATGTATCTGTACATGTCCGTGCACCCCACTCCTCTGTTTCGGAACAGATGTGTGCGTACATCATGGTTATTAATCCCTGTGGTGTTGTTTCCTTAATGCACATTTTCTCAAAAAAAGGTCAAAGGTCCCTTCCCCGCCTTTTGTATTTGGGGGTGTTGTGTGAAGTCTTTCAGTTGTAGATACCGAAAGAAATCTGCAGGCGTGAGATATGCTGTTTGAGGTGTTCAAATGACACTACAGCATTGGCCTTAAACATGTAGCAGATTCTTTGCAATCCCACTTTTTCTATGTTTGCAAATTCTCTAGGTGCCATTCCTGGGGAGAAGGCTCTATTTCTCAGTAGGGGTGTTAATGGGGATGGCGAGGTCGCCAGTTTTTGTGTGCCGAAGTATCCCATATCCTTAGGGAGTTTAAAATTGCTGGGCAGTTTGTTCTTTAAATTGGCCTATCTTCTTTGGGTACCCACATGTGGTATTGGGGTAGGTCTGGTCCGGTTAGGAGGGACTATAAGTCTACCCATATCCTTATTTCCAGTGGGGCGTGCCACATAGCCACCTGGGCAAGATGTGCTGCTAAATAATAAAAATATAAATGTGGTAGTCCCAATCCCCCTCTCTGTTTCTGTCTGTATAGGATGTTTCGAGATATTCTATGGCGTCAGTTTTGCCATACAAAATCTCCAATAGCTTTTTGTAGTGGGGCTAGATCTGATTTTAGGAGTTTATTGGGTAGTGCCTGGAAGAGGAACAATATGCGGGGCAATACATTCATTTTTACCACATGAATACGTCCGATCCAAGAAATGGGTTTATCTAGCCATTTTTCCATTTCCTGTATCAGTGTTCGTATGAGCGGTGCGTAATTCAATTGGTATATTTTGGTCGGATCGCTCGGTAATGGAATCCCTAGATATTTTATCTGGCCCTTTGCAATGGGGATGCTATGATTTGCTCGACAGGCCCATCGGCAGAGCGCTGGATTTTTCTAAATTGGCCTTGTAGCCAGAGAAAGCTCAGAATTTTGTGAGGACTTCCTGTAGGGCACCCATGGATTCTTTCGGGTTTGTGAGTGTCAGGAGGACGACGTCCGCATAAGCGGATACAAGGAATTCCTGTCCTCCCACCGTAATCCCTTGTATGAGAGGGTGTTTACGTAGAGCTTGTAAAAGTGGTTCCAGAGTGAGCACGAACAAGAGCGGGGATAGGGGGCATCCATGCCTTGTTCCGTTCCCCAGCTTCAAGGGTTTAGGCCTGGCGCCGGCAAATTTCACTTGTGCGTACATTTGATTACACATGGCTTTAATGGTGGACACATTTTTCCAGGAATCACAAAAACGTCAGGAGATTAAAAAGATAGGGCCATTCTACCCTATCAAAGGCTTTCTCCATGCCACTTCTCTTTTAAAACTTTTCATACCACCCTCTACTTGCCTTGAAAACCTCACTATCAGCACTCGTTTCAGGGGTGTTTTTCACAAGAACAGCATGCACATGTCTTGCTTTTTCACGAATTATGCCTCTGATATGCTATCACCGGCTAACTGTTTTTCATTTATCCATATCAATAACAATTTTTCTACTTCTTCTAGTGTCTGGCTTCTTTGTTTTGTAATCACTTTCACCCCTCTAACAACATTGGCTCCTCTGATGGCAACTTTTTTTTAATATCATACAAATTGTAGATTTGGCCATACCAAATTGTGTTGCTAGATCACAGACACGGACACCACTTTCATGTTCTAAAATTCTCTCTTTCTTCAACTCTATTGTTTTTTTGTTTTGTTTTTTACAATTTTCCTCTTGGGTTGGCTAATATCCTTGGGACCCATGGTGAGTTTTTGCAGACTGAATGGAGCTCTATTTGAAGACTGAATGTAACTCTATTTGAAGACTGAATGCAACACTCCAGGGACTTCCTTTTCATGGCAACCTTGCATCGCTTGTGTTAAATATGAATCAGAGAAATTTGACACTCTTAACCCTATACACACACTTTCCTAATATACAACTTTGTGTTATTTTTTTTTTAATTTAATCTTTAACACAACACAAGCCTGAATTCCTAATGCTATAGTGTCCCTGGCCCAATCTAGTTTAGTGCACCCACTCTGTTTGCCATAACATGAATTTAAAAAAAAAGTTTTTACTTACTTCTTCTCCTGCAACGTCATAGAGGGGGCATGGTTTTCTCCGGTGACTGTTCAATCCAATGCTTCTTATATAGGAGCATTTGGGACATGATGCGCACTAGTGGCAAGTGCTGTGTACACAGTGGCGTACACATGACCCATGGGGCCCCGGTGCAAAAATTGATCCGTGGGCCCCCGCGCTTACTCTGCGCGGGCTGCAACACATGGCGGCGGGCACCTGGCCGCAGGGGTTGCAGGGCTGTGACCCCTGTATGTATGCCAGTGCATGCAGATGCACACACACTTAAAGGACCACTGCAGACACCCAGATCACATCAGCTCAATGAAGTGGTCTGGGTGTCAGGTCCCTCTAGTTTTAACCCTGCAGCTGAAAACATAGCAGTTTCAGAGAAACTGCTATGCTGCACTGAGTGTTAATCCAGCCTCTAGTGGCTGTCACACTGACAGCCGCTAGAGGCGCTTTCGCGATTCTAAGACACTGAACGTCCATAGGAAAGCATTGAGTAATGCTCACACTCTCACGAACAGACGCATACACACTAGCTAACAGACACACACATTTACTGACAGAGACACACTCAGCGACAGACATACATACACTCTCACTGACAAACACACACTCACTAACAGACATCAAACAGACTCACTACAACAAACACACTCAGTAACAGACACACACAGTAACACACTGACACTCACTAGCAGACACACACCCACACTCACACACACACTAACACTCACACACATGTTTTTTTATTTTATTTAATCCCCCCAGCCTCCTTACCTTTTGGAGTGCTGAGGGGATTCCCTGGGGTCCAGTGGTGCTGCTGGGCTCCTGGGCGGCCGGTCACTGGGCAGGCGGGCAGGCTGGCGGGCGCGCGATGGAGCACTCTCCCCTGAGTGCTTCCTCGCGCGCTGCGTAGTGATGCCGGCGCCCGAAGATGACGTCATCTTCCGGCTCTGGTATCAGTGCGGTGCGCAAGGGAGAGTGCACCCTCGCGCGCCCGCAGGACCGGCCGTGGGGTGACAGCAGGTGGCCGGCTCCTGGGCCCCCCAGGAGAAGAGGCTGGCCACACTGGCATACATACCAGACCGCAGGGGCGGCCGTGCCCCCTGGTGGGCCGTGCCCGGTCGCAGCCGCGACCCCTGCGACCCTGGTATGTACATGTCCAATTTTTCTCATAGGAAACCACTGAATGTTATTATTTTCTATAAGCTGCAATTGATTATGTTTAATTTTGAACGTCACATGAACAAATGTTACTTGGCCATTGCAATGGAAGCGTCTCTACTGGCATGACAACCACTAGTGGTGTGCTCAACATTTCAAGTTGAACATTGCCGTTTCTGAAAAAACTAAAAATAACAGGATGCAGATGAAATGCCTTTAGTGGTTCTTTAACCCCTTAAGTACCAAACCTCTAGAATAAAAGGGAATCATGACATGTCACACATGTCATGTGTCCTTAACCCCTTAAGGACACATGACGTGTGTGACACGTCATGATTCCCTTTTATTCCAGAAGTTTGGTCCTTAAGGGGTTAAGGGGTTAAAGAGTTTTATTTAATTTAAAACAAATAATGGACTTTTTAAGCGTTACACGAAAAACGTAAAAGGGAATTTTAGGTGTATCATTTGTAATCACAGCCACACCAAAATTTCTGCAATTTATAGCTGTCAATATTTAATTCCCATGATGCTAAGCCAGCAGATAATAGCTACCGCGCTACTATTCACCAAAAAAATTATAGTGGGCACTAAAAAAAAAAAAAAAAAGAAAAGAAAAATAACAGTGGGCACAAAAAAAAAAAAAAATAGTGTTACTGTTGTCTACTCCAGCAGAAACTCAAATTAATCCACGAGACAATAAACAAAGAAAAAATATCTTAAAATGATGTATCACATAAAGAGCAGGAAAAATGCCCCAGGATTTAATTTGCAACACTAATGTGTGTGAAGCAAGGAGTAATTCAAGTTGTAATGATTTTAAAACTTTTAAAATACATGTAGGAGTTTAATTGAGGTTAAAGAAAATGATGCACTTAGATAATGTAAAATACGGGCATGGAAACATTTTGGAGGTAAATGTAGATACTTCATTGCTATTCATGTAACATTTGTAAAAGGTAATATTGAACACATTAATCAAGAGAGGGCAAGATTATGTTTATATTAGAGAAAATAAAGAAGTTTTCAAGACAGCATACGGTATGTGCATATCTTGTGGCACTTAAAAATGCAAAACAATCTTGTTAAAGGACCACTCTAGGCACCCAGACCACTTCAGCTTAATGAAGTGGTCTGGGTGCCAGGTCCAGCTAGGGTTAACCCATTTTTTTTATAAACATAGCAGTTTCAGAGAAACTGCTATGTTTATAAATGGGTTAAGCCTTCCCCCAAAGCCTCTAGTGGCTGTCTCACTGACAGACGCTAGAGGCGCTTGCGTGATTCTCACTGTGAAAATCACAGTGAGAGCACGCAAGCGTCCATAGGAAAGCATTGTAAATACTTTCCTATGTGACCGGCTGAATGCGAGCGCAGCTCTTGCGCATTCAGCCGACGGGGCGGAACGGAGGAGGATCGGAGGCAGAGAGCTCCCCGCCCAGCGCTGGAAAAAGGTAAGTTTTACCCCTTTTCCCCTTTCCAGAGCCGGGCGGGAGGGGGACCCTGAGGGTGGGTGCACCCTCAGGGCACTATAGTGCCAGGAAAACGAGTATGTTTTCCTGGCACTATAGTGGTCCTTTAATACACTCTATAATACCTATATTAAGATGTATTTTTTTAATGCAAAACAGGGAAAATTGGGAGTGAGGCTAGGGGTAGAGCAATAATAATAAGTCACTTAATAGTAAATGTTATTAAAGGACACTTATTATTATTAAGGGCTCATATTATGCTAATCTCTTTCTTTAATTCCTCAGCAGCAAAGAAAGGATAGTAAGATATTCATTGAAAAAAAAAAGTACCCTCAGAGGGTTAGCCATAACATCTTAGCTCATGAGAGCAGTCCACATTGCATATACTCCCATGTGACCCTAAGCTACTCCTATTTCTTTGCTGCTGCCTCAGCTTAGGACCACTGAATTTTTTCTCTGTCATGTTGTTTCTGTATTTGCTATTACTTGTTTGTTTATTGCTTGTATTTATGTTTATTCATTTTCCCTGTAATTGAAGCAGGGCCCTCTGTATCAGGTCCTCTGCTCTCCGTTTTTCCTGTTTTCCTGCAGGGTTCCCCCCCCCCCCCCCCCCACGCCTTGGTGACGGCCCTCCAGTTTGGGGTCTATACCGCGACCTGCACTGCTCACTTATGTGCAGTTCGCTACTGCACATCACGGTGGTCATCTTGTGTGTGGCAAAGTTTTGCCGCGCTTTTTCCGGCTAGCAGTGCTCGTTTATGGGCGGGCACGAGCTGATTGCTGCATAAGTCACTGGACATCTTGCCAGTGCTTCCCTGAGGCTATTCTTGAGGGAACACTTGGTAATCTGACAGTATATTTTGTAGTGCTTTGTCCCTTGCTAGTTTCTTGAAGCTTATTGTGCCTGACAGCCTGTTCAGCCCAGTCTTCCCTTCTGTGTCATGATACCTTTTTTTTCCCACTTAGTTCACCCCAGTGCAGAGTGTGGTTGCCCCATATTTTGTCATCATGCAGACCCCTATTGAGTTGGAGGTTAATGCTCCTAACACCTCTGAGAGTGCCACTAGGCAGCGACTGGCCCCTGTCCCTAGACCCCCAACCCAACTGGGTAAGGATGTAGCCTCACTGGAGCAGATGAACTCAGAAGAGTTCCACTTGCTCCTGGACACTACAATGGCCAAATCAGTCACCCAGTCCATCTATACTGCTATGGGAGCTATGTCGGACAATTTGTCCCACTTCATTACATCTGCTATTATGGCGTCAGGTCACGCCCCTGGCTTGACTCTCCCTAAGGCCTCTGATAAGCCGGTGGTCCCTAGCGGCCATAAGGTTACAAAAAGGAACCACTGTTGCATCCTGTTACCATTGCCGACGTGGGCCCCCCCGTAAAAGTAGTACGAGATAATACGGTGTATCCAGGCGCTTAAACAAGGGTGGAAAAAATGTGTGCAGCTACCACCAGTGTGTAATCCTCTCACAGCTTAACACAAGGGTATAATTTATAATGATAGGCTGTGTGGTAGGAGACCAACATCAGCCAATAGGTGGAGCGCTAAAGGTTACAAATAAAATAGCTCACCTCCCCTCTCTCTTGGATATATATGCAATGGCCTACAGGTGGGGATAAGCTAAGATGTGCAATCGTGTAATACGTTCAAAAAATAGTGGGGTGATAATAAGAATATATAGACCCACTCACATGGTACTGAGCCTCAACAGGACAGTCTCAGATCACTCAAGCATACGTGTTTTAGAAGGCACACGGAACCTACAACGATTGAGCTAACTGCCAAAATCGGTGCGGACTTGGAAAAGGGCTAAAGGCCTGACGGATTCTTACGACTCTGGTTCGAATTCTGAGGTGGTTTTGGCTATATTGATTCGGAGAACTCATCTCTGGACCGCAGCTTGGCTGCGAAACCGGTAATCTGTGCTAAGGAGGTTGCGGACGCTTCCGCCATTCTCAACGCATAGGGAGAACCCCAGTTTGACCCAGCTGCCCTTCAAAATCCTAGGTCGGCTGAATGGTTCCCGACCAACTACGTGGCCCAGCATATTGCAGCTACGATTAGGAAACCCTTAGAAAAGGCCACGAGAAATAAGCTCACGGCAGAGTGTCCCCACCCTACGGTCCCTGATATGGCTTGTGCCACACCGGACGTAGACAATAAGGTCGGACAGTTCTTGGGCAAATCAGGCTGGAAAGCCAAAAGGGCGCTCGACTATTCCCTACATAATTGCCAAGACAAGGTACTTGACCTATTAGGACCTAGCACCAGAATCTTCTACATGATCGAAGTGGCATTAACCAATGGTGCGCCAGTTGATCTACTGACCATCATGGGTTGGGCCCAGCAATCTATTTTGTCTGATAGGCAACGCTAACACTACGTTGGCCACTGAGAGGCGAAAATCTATCCTCATGAAAATCGAGCCTAAGCAATATTTGAGCCTACAGTCAAAAGGTCTCCTATTCATGGACAATTTGTTTAAGAGCTGGGTACCTATGTTTGTACCTTCACGGCACTGGACAAGGCAGAAACAAACATTAAGAGAGTGTTCTCTCCCAAGGTTTTTGGTGGGGCCGTCTGCCCAGCAGTTCCAACTGGGGTTACCGACGCTCCGCCACGCCTAGATTTCAGCATACGGAGGAGGCCAAGTCCCCTTTGCCTATCTTCCCGGTCAGAGGCAGATCGTGGCAGTCCCGAGGGACCAGGGGCACCTCTTATGGCCGACAGCCTTATGGTGAGTGTTCTACCATCCCCTCTCCCCCTTGTATGTCATATGTGGGGGGCAGACTGTTCCATTTTTTCGATGCTTGACACAGACTAACCTCAGATGTTTGGGTCCTAAACACCATTCTAGTTTATCAGATTGAGTTTGTGCAGCACCCAGTCCAAACCTCCGTGCCGCACCGTATAGTTTAGTTAAGCTTTTTAAATGATTTCATATTTTTACATTTAAAACTTTAAAATGTATTTTTTTTTTCATTTTAAGAAAATAATTATAATGCAATATATAAAAAAAGGTTTATAAAAACATTATCCATATGTAAAAAATATCAAAATATTAAATATGCAATTTTAAAAGTTTATCAAAAAATATAAAATGATTTATTCACAAACAGTAAATCGGGGCCATTATTGGGTGATGGCATCAGAGACCTATGGACACTGTAACCTGCACAACTGATTGCAGTGGTTATAGTTCTCAGAGTGCCCCTTTAATTTAGTAAACACAGGTAATTTCAGTATAAATGTTTTACAGCAGTTGAAACACATAACTATTTGTTTTACTGCTGTAAATGTTGTAAAACAAATAGCTTGTGCGGGATTAGCATGGTAAAATACAATTATATAATGGTTCTTTGGTGCAAACCTCAAATGAGGATTACAAACGATCATTGTATTAAATATGGATTTATTTGTCTAAAACAGTATTTGATCTAAAACCATACTACTGACCAACTAGTGAATATGTTGTCCACATTTGTATTTTCTATGTAGGTTTGAGATTTGTACATCTAAGCTGGCTTGTAACACGGATTTCCTATTCTTGTCCTGTTGTTAACTATTTGTATATTATATTATTTAGTCTCTGCCTCTGTATTGATATTTATATGTTTTGCTGCAATGTTCTCTCTCTGTCCTGATCCTGTAATTTGTAAGTCTGACCTGCATTGTAGAAATTACTACTCCGTTTTTGTTTATTTTTATCTTTTTTTATTTTCATTTTTTAGAGCCTTCACTGTTTTGGTGTGTGGCTCACTCTTCTTTATGATAAAATAAATAAAAAAACTTAAAAACATTAACTGTTTGTCAAGCGAGAATGCAGATCTACTCATTTGCATATTTTATTCCCCAAAACCTGAATATTGTTCGATCTGGGAATGAATCATAAAAATTTATTTTTTTACAGAATAATTGAGGAAAAACAAAATTAGTCTTCTGGCATCAAGAACTGACCATTTCTGACCTAGAGGCTAACAGCTATACAGTAGTTGTCAATATCAATGGAGATGATTTCAAAGTGTATGCTTGGCTGTGACCTGATATTTACTAACTGATATTTTATAAATAATCATGGTTGCAAACTGTACAAACTAAAACTAATAGTTACAGTTTACAACTACTACTGTAGTCATACAGCTTTTGTTTATGGCAACCTGGGAAGTACAGTATACAGAAAATACTTCAAGTATAACTTCAAGTGTCCTAATGTGTTTTACACCCCACCTCCTATAGAATGTAAGCTCGATTGAGCAGGGTCCTCTTCAACCTATTGTTCCTGTAAGTTTATTTGTAATTGTCCTATTTATAGTTACATCCCCTCTCATAATATTGTAAAGCGCTACGGAATCTGTTGGTGCTATATAAATGGCAATAATAATAATAATAATAATAAAGGCACATAGCAAGCCTGCAGATATAGGACTGTGCAAGTCTTTAGTGGAGGAGTAGGCCTTTGCAAGGCTATAGGATTCTTGTTTGGTGAAAAAGATTCTGGATCTTTGTAACAGCAATAACTCCCGGGCTGCATAGACCAGAGATATGTGCTGGATTTATACAAGGCTACAATTTTTCAGGATTGTTTGCACACCTAACCGGAAGAGAACACCCAGAGCTGTGTATGTGCTAGAACCATCGATCTATACACATCAAGGACTAACTGTACCTAAAGTATTTTTTTATTTTTCTAATTTACTCATACAGTTATCAGTGCATAATTATAACATGTTGTGGTTATATTATTTAGAAATATTGCTATAGTTGGTAAAGCATTTTATTGCAGATCACAACTTCTTCTAGCTTCTAGCATTTCTTATCACATATTCAAATGGAATGCCTATTTTATTCCATTTGTATATCAAGGTGTATATTTTAAATATATAGTACATTGATTAAATACATTTTATTGTTATGAATAATGTTCCCTGGGGGGTGGGGGGAGGGGAGAGGTGAGACAACTGTTTCATTCAAAACTAAAACATTTCAGATAATTGTTTCAGAGTAATGCATATCCCTTTTATCAAATTAATTAAATCAGTACCAGGCCACCCTCACAATAATGTCAAATAGGAATATGCACACACTTAAAGTTACTTCACAGGATTTAAACATTATGGTTACTCATCTCTATTCTTAACAAATGTGTATCGGTGAGGTGTGAAAAACAAAATTAAATCCAGAAATCCTGAAACTGGGTGCCTCTATCTTATTATTACTGGTATTTATAGAGCGCCAGCATATTCCGTAGCGCTTTACAACATTATCAAAATGAGACAATTACAAAAACTTACAGGAACAATAGGTTGACGAGAGTCCTGCTCAAACGAGCTTACAGTCTAGCTTTATGATCAATCATTGTTATAAAATATGTTCTTTGCACCTGGCAGTCAGCATAGAAAGAGCATACAGAGAAGTGAAGAAATGAAAACGTTTAGACTAGATCAGTAATGTCTGCCCTGGCTTTGCCTTGTCTGAACTGGATTCTGTCATAATTTGTTAACTATACATATTTAAAAAAGAAACTGAGCATCTCCTAAAAAAAAAAAAGTTAATACATGTTATAGGTGCTTTTTCATCTTGTATTCAGGATAAATCAATATTATTCACAAACAAAAGCATGCCAACATGCACTATGTACATTAAAGTACATTCATTTTAACTTAAGTAAATAATTCCTTTAATTACAGGGCTGCACAGCAGATAATCCAAAAGATAATTTATTATGCTGCAATACGCAATACTTTCTGGTTAAATATTTACTACTACTGTCAAAGAGTACGCTTCCTGTTATTAAATATATAGATTTTCTTAAATAATGTGTTCCTGATCACCTTTCTTCGATTGCTGCAAGCTCTTAGAAGCAGTAATAGCAGTCTTACTTGTTCCCAGATCTACTATAACATTTGCAGTATCTTTTGGGTGTAGGTTATCTCAATAAAGCTATGGTTTTATATAAGAACACATCAGTATTATTGTTGTGCGATATATTATTATTATATTATTTATATAGCACCATCAGACCGTAGCGCTGTACAATGGATATATGTTTGTTACTCTTCATATAAATCAAGATTTTGCCCCAAAACACATTTTTAGCATGTTCTACAACTAGTCAAAATGAAAAGTTTATAGAAGGGCTTAAGAAACATAGGTCAAAACCAAAATAAAAGAAAATATTTAGAACAGACAAAAACTACCCAACATTAGTTTCGACACAAGTCTCACACCAGTTTTTGCCTTTACATTTGGGACGGATATCATACTAGTCCCAAAAACAATCCAGAACTGAAAGGAGCAGGCCACTGTTTCACAAGGAAAAAAACAACACATGCTATATCCTTGCTTTACCAGACATTAAAAGTCATTACAGGAGCAGTGAACACAATTTTTTGAATACCGGTAACTTGGAAAAAGAAAAAGAGTATACGGTACTGGTTTATATAATTATCAAGTATATATTAACTTTTTACATAATATAGATCAAATAAGTAGATCACATATAGTCAATAGAAGGAGCATGTACTATAGTTCTGCTACCCCCCCCCCCCCCAAAAAAAAAAAAAACATATTGCAAAAATAGAATAGATGATCCAGCACAACATTTAATAAAATCTATATAGCACCTCTATATTGCACCTAAAACAAACAGGTAAACTTCGTTCACATTTGTGAACACATAATCCCAGTTTTCCAGATTGCTTGCATGCCCCTGAACCTGTACCGTCAACAGCACAGGGGGGGGGGGGAGGGGGGGGGTGAGAAAAAGTACTTTAAGAAGTCCACACAAGCACCATAACCACTACAGTGCAATAATACACCTCCCTGCCAACGTAAGTATTTTTTGCCAACTGTTTGACTTCTTACTTTGGGTCCGCCAAGTGCGGTTTCCTGCCTCTTGTTTTTCAGCATCAAGAAAAAGAAATATTTAACTCTCCTGAGCTATGCTCTGCAGTTTAAAGCCAGCTCGCTGGCTCAGAGTGTCAGCTGATTTCCCTAAGCCACTGAGCTAGGCCCCACACTGGATAGCATAGCTCAAACATAACTCTGCCAAATTCTCCATGGATAGTTGTAGAGGCAGGATGTGGTACCAAGCAGATTGCAGGTAAGAAGTCAAACCATTGTAAAACAGTTTGACTGGTTACAAAGGGAGTCATCAGGGCACTACTGGCATGAAAACCACTACGCACATTGAGGTGGTTATGGTGCTTGAACTGTTCATTTAAACATGTTTTATAAAAGAAACAATATATAGAACTTACACATATCAATTAGTTGGTTTACTTTTCCATAGGGGAAAAAGGAAGTTTCATTAACACATAACCTTTCCGAATACCAATTTACATAAACAGTTCTAATCCTCTAACATATTAGCAATGTTTTCCTGATCAGGGGTGACAAAGCTCTCTTGTATTTCTAGTTAAACCTGAAAACAGGCATTGATCATAATAGGATAATCATTTTATTGCATATACAAACACACAAATAAAACATCACCCATGTCTGTTCTACCGATGGTCAATAAATAAAAATACATTTATACAGTTAAAATATCCCTTCAATGATTTAGCAGGGAAGCACTCACCTCTCTCGCTGGCATCGTCTACGAGGATAATCTCTTGTAGTAAGTGTCGTGGCGAACGGTTTATAACACTGTGCACGGTCCTTAAAAGTGTAGTCCAAGCTTCATTGTGAAATACAATCACAACACTTGTTGTGGGCAGGTTATCAGGATATACTTTTGTTTTGCAACTGGGAAAGAGATAAAAAGTGCATTAATATAAAAAATATTTCTATGCATCTACTATTGTGGAATACAAATAAATAAGATATATGTGGACCTATTTTCTAGCTTTAAAGGATCACTATAGGGTCAGGAACACAAACATGTATCCCAGACCCTATAATGTTAAAAACCACCATCTTGCCCCTCTCGTCTTCCCAGGCGCTTCCTCTTCCAGAACGGTGTTAAACGGTCCTGCAAAAGCACTTCAACATTTTTATTTTTTTTTGAGAAGTGCGTTTTTCAAGATCAAAAGCAGCAATGGATGTGAGAAAGGTTGAACTTGATGCACACAAACATTTTGTTCAGTCTACATAGCTATGAGAAGTAATATATTTTAACACAAAAAGGGAAAAGGGTACGATTTTAATCTAATCATACAAAAAAATATACTGATAAGTGTTTTGGATCTGGTATGATTACTTCTACTAGTGGAAATACATTGCTAAGCTGCTGAATGACTGCTTCATGTCTTTTTGTTACATCTTCCATTTTATAGTTTGTTTTTTGTTATACAATTTACCTATTCCTAACCACAAGCTTTTAGGATTTTAGTACATCTTAAAACCTTTACACAGCTTGCAAAGTAAGATACTTTATTCATTTAAATATCTTGCCTAACTTAAATAGTTGGCACCAGCTGGCCCCTGGATGTGAGAAATGCCAAGTGTTACAATACAGTAACAGATTACAAAGAAGGACGTTTATTTGTTTTGTCAATGGTAAGGAAGTCTGGAAAAATATCAGCAAACTCTAACACACGCTAATACTTCCTCCATACTTCCTGCTTGCATATCAACTATTAACCGGCTATCGTTTTAGATGAAAGTTAAATAATTGGTGAGAAGTGGTTTGTTTGACATTCCGCAGAAGCAAATTACTTAATATCTCAAAAATTACTTATCTTTTAAAAAATACTGCGAGCCTTATGTCATTAAAACTGAAAACCATTATTTTATTTTTTTAAGAGGGAACACACTTCATGTGTTAAACATATGTGGGCAAAAATAAGTAGAGGATAGGGTACTGCAGTATGTATAAAGCTTGCAAAAAAAAAAAAAACATTAACTCCATGCTGCTATGTAACCCTTCCAACTACTACTTCTTCCACAAACCGTAAACAAAATATCGAAATTATGACAAAGCACAACTGGAATTCAAAGTGTCCCAGTACTACTTACATTTATTGACAGACCTACAAAGTCTAAAAATATTTTGGATCTGTGATGCTTTTTCCATGCATCCGATCCATAAATAAAATAAAAAAATCACTCACCAGAATACATATCGTGAAGATACACCTTCCCCCCACCATGTGATTGCCAAACCTCAGAAAAACAAGTTTAAAGAGGCTTCTACTACATGGTAGATAGAGATCTGGTAGGTCCACTATGTCATTGGTATGCATCAAGACACCCAATCGCTTCAGCTATCTTGCAAGGACACCACTGAGAAACACGGAACACTGGGCCTTGTGATTTTCCAGTGACTATCACATTGTAGGAGCTTGGACGTAATTGGGTGGGCATGTTGGCGTTCACATGCTGGGAAAAGGTAGATGTTCCCTTTATATACAAATTAAGTTTAAAAAAAAATATTCTTCAAATCTTCAAACAAGTGTAGGAGATCTAGAGCCGACGTTGGCACTATGTACTAAGTATGGTGATCGTGCCCTAAAATTATAAAGACCAAGATTCATTGGGTGGTTGACACTTAACACCTGGGTAGTACCATGTGGGCCCCCGTTAATATTTTTTATTAGAGTGTTCTGAATATAGGGCTTCAGGGAAGATATCCAAGGAGGAATGTCCTGGGATTACTACAGCTCTCATGTGTCCACTTGCCTACTGCATAAACCGGCAACCCACTCTACCCCCAATTACACACTATGTATATATGATTAAGTAGTGTGTATATTTGTATAGTTAACTTCATCTAAATTTACTAATGTCTAGGGATGCACCGAAAGTTTCGGCTGAAAACGGGTCAAATTTGCTGAAATTAAAAAATATATATATATTTTTGTATTATTTATTTTGTTTTAATATATTACATATATATATATATATATATATATATATATATATATATATATATATATATATATATATATATATATATATATATATATAGGGGGGAAGAACACTATGGGACATGGGGAAGGGGGGAAGAACACTATGGGACAGGGGGAAGGGGGGAAGAACACTATGGGACAGGGGGAAGGAGGGGGAAGAACACTATGGAACAGTGGGAAGGAGGGGGAGAACACTATAGGACAGGGGTAAGAGGGGGGAGAACACCATGGGACAGGGGGAAGAGGGGGGAGAACACTATGGAAGAAGGGGAAGAACACTATGGGACAGGGGGAAGAGGGGGAAGAACACTATGGGACCGGGGGAAGAGGGGGAAGAACACTATGGGACCGGGGGAAGAGGGGGAAGAACACTATGGGACCGGGGGAAAGGGGAAGAACACTATGGGACAGGGGGAAGAGGGGGAAGAACACTATGGGACAGGGGGAAGAGGGGGAAGAACACTATGGGACAGGGGGAAAGGGGAAGAACACTATGGGACAGGGGGAAAGGGGAAGAACACTATGGGACAGGGAGAAGAACACTTTGGGACAGGGGGAAGAACACTATGGGACAGGGGGAAGAACACTATGGGACAGGGGGAAGAACACTATGGGACAGGGGGAAGAACACTATGGGACAGGGGGAAGAACACTATGGGACAGGGGGAAGAACACTATGGGACAGGGGGAAGAACACTATGGGACAGGGGGAAGAACACTATGGGACAGGGGGAAGAGGGGGAAGAACACTATGGGACAGGGGGAAGAGGGGGAAGAACACTATGGGACAGGGGGAAAGGGGAAGAACACTATGGGACAGGGGGAAGAGGGGGAAGAACACTATAGGACAGGGGGAAGAGGGGGAAGAACACTATGGGACAGGGGGAAGAACACTATGGGACAGGGGGAAGAACACTATGGGACAGGGAGAAGAACACTTTGGGACAGGGGGAAGAACACTATGGGACAGGGGGAAGAACACTATGGGACAGGGGGAAGAACACTATGGGACAGGGGGAAGAACACTATGGGACAGGGGGAAGAACACTATGGGACAGGGGGAAGAACACTATGGGACAGGGGGAAGAACACTATGGGACAGGGGGAAGAACACTATGGGACAGGGGGAAGAACACTATGGGACAGGGGGAAGAACACTATGGGACAGGGGGAAGAACACTATGGGACAGGGGGAAGAACACTATGGGACAGGGGGAAGAACACTTTGGGACAGGGGGAAGAACACTTTGGGACAGGGGGAAGAACACTTTGGGACATGGGGAAGAACACTTTGGGACAGGGGGAAGAACACTTTGGGACAGGGGGAAGAACACTTTGGGACAGGGGGAAGAACACTTTGGGACAGGGGGAAGAACACTTTGGGACAGGGGGAAGAACACTTTGGGACAGGGGGAAGAACACTTTGGGACAGGGGGAAGAACACTTTGGGACAGGGGGAAGAACACTTTGGGACAGGGGAAGAACACTTTGGGACAGGGGAAGAACACTTTGGGACAGGGGGAAGAACACTTTGGGACAGGGGGAAGAACACTTTGGGACAGGGGGAAGAACACTATGGGACAGGGGGAAGAACACTATGGGACAGGGGGAAGAACACTATGGGACAGGGGGAAGAACACTATGGGACAGGGGGAAGAACACTATGGGACAGGGGGAAGAACACTATGGGACAGGGGGAAGAACACTATGGGACAGGGGGAAGAACACTATGGGACAGGGGGAAGAACACTATGGGACAGGGGGAAGAACACTATGGGACAGGGGGAAGAACACTATGGGACAGGGGGAAGAACACTATGGGACAGGGGGAAGAACACTATGGGACAGGGGGAAGAACACTATGGGACAGGGGGAAGAACACTATGGGACAGGGGGAAGAACACTATGGGACAGGGGGAAGAACACTATGGGACAGGGGGAAGAACACTATGGGACAGGGGGAAGAACACTATGGGACAGGGGGAAGAACACTATGGGACAGGGGGAAGAACACTATGGGACAGGGGGAAGAACACTATGGGACAGGGGGAAGAACACTATGGG